>NW_028320711.1:0-52500 GCF_062004578.1 Staurois parvus
GATTAGAGGAGAAGAGGGGAGAAGGGGAGATGAGGTAAGATGAGAGGAGAAGAGGAGAAGAAAGAGAAGCGGAGATTATATGAAAGGAGAAGAGAGGGAGAAGGACAAGTGGAAAGGAGATGAGAGGAGAGGAGGGAAGAAGTAGAGAGGAGATGAGAAGAGAGGAGCAGGAGAAAGAGATGGGGAGGGTTGATTAGAGGAGAAGAGGGGAGAAGAAGGGAAGACGAGATATGAGAAGAAGAGGAGAAGGCAACAGGAGATTATCGGAGAAAAGAGGGGAGGAGAAAAAGTGGAGAGGATATGACAGGAGAATAGGGGAGAAGGGGAGGGGAGGTAAAATGAGAGGAGAAGAGGAGAAGAAAAAGAAGTGGAGATTATATGAAAGGAGAAGAGAGGGAGAAGGACAAGTGGAGAGGAGATAAGAGGAGAGGAGGGAAGAAGTGGAGAGGAGAGGAGCAGGAGAAAGAGATGGGGAGGGTTGATTAGAGAAGAGGGGAGAAGGGGAGTGGAGGTAAAATGGAAAGAGAAGAGGAGAAGGAAGAGAAGTGGAGATTATATGAAGGGAGAAGAGAGGGAGAAGGACAAGTGGAGAGGAGATGAGAGAAGGAGAAGAAGTGGAGAGGAGATGAGAGGAGCAGGAGAAAGAAATGGGGAGGGTTGATTAGAGGAGAAGAGGGGAAAAGAGGAAGGGAAGAGGAGATACGAGAAGGAGAGGAGAAGGCAACAGGAGATTATCAGAGAAAAATGTAGAGGAGAAGAAGTGGAGAGGATATGACAGGAGAAAAGAAGGAGAAGTGGCCAGGAGATGAGAGGAAGATAGGAAGGAGAGTAGATGGGAGGAGAGGAGGAGAAGGGGAGAGGATATGGACAGAGAAGAGAGGTGAAGGGGAGGAGAGAAGATGAGAGGAGAAGAGAGGAGAAGTGGAAGGAAGAGGAGATACATGGAGAAGAGGGGAGAGGAGGATAGTATTCATCAGTAACCAGGGGCGGACTGACCATTCAGCACTCGGGCACTGCCCGAGGGCCCGGGGTCAGTATGGGGCCCCGAGAGATGCCCCCTGGTACCTTTCATATGCTTTTTTGGGTGTGGTTTGAGTGTGGGCGAGAACACAGAGGCCCCATAATCCCCTATTGCCTGGGGGCCCCATGAGTTGTCAGTCCGCCCCTGAGAGTACCCATGCCATTTTCTGTTTTTACAAAAACATGTAAGCGGGTCTAATGCAGCATCCCTCCAGGATCTCTTGAAAAAGGCCAGAAAAAAAGTAAAAGATTGGATAACAAAAAATTCAGTGGAGTTTGGGTGACATGTTTGGAGTTTGCAGATTTTTTTTTCATTCCTTTGGTGAACTTTGCTGGATTCACTCATCTCTAGTTATGAGACCTATCACTGCCTAGAGCAGAAACTCTACAACTCTAGAACTCTAGAATTGTAAAAATGAAAAAGTCACGTACATTTCATAGTCACCTTTTAATTTTTATTCCTGTCATAATTAAAAAAATAAAAGATATATACCAAAATATTCTCTTAAAGCAGTGTCCTAGAACAGGGGTCTCCAAACGTTCTAGGCAAAGGGCCAGTTTACTGTCCTTTAGACTTTATGAGACTGTGACTAGTGGGAGTAGAAAATGCCCCATCATCATGAATGGAAGGAATTCCTATTGTTGGTATCAATGGTAAGAATAGTGCCCCATTGATGGTGTCAGTGGGAGAAATATTGCCCCATCAAGAGCGTCAGTTGGCAGAATAGTGTCCCAGAAAAAGGCTAAGCCAAGGGTCACATATGTTCCCTGGGCCACAGTTTGGAGACCACTGTCCTAGAACATAATATCATAGTTAGTCTGGCTGAAAAAAGACAAAAGTCAATCCAGTTCATCCATTAAAAAAAAAATGTATATATATATTTTATAATCCTACACCCACAGTTGATCCAGAGGAAGGCAAAAAAACCCAGCAAAGCACGATCCAATCTGCTCCTGCAGGGGAAAAAATTCCTTCCTGATCCCCCCACATGTATTATATATGGAGATCATATCCCCCCCCCTTATCTATTATACATGGAGATCATATCCCCCCTTATGTATTATACATGGAGATCATATCCCCCTTATGTATTATACATGGAGATCATATCCCCCCTATGTATTATACATGGTGATCATATCCCCCCTTATGTATTATACATGGAGATCATATCCCCCCTTATGTATTATACATGGAGATCATATCCCCCCCTTATGTATTACACATGGAGATCATATCCCCCCTTATGTATTATACATGGAGATCACATCCGCCCCTTATGTATTATACATGGAGATCATATCCCCCCTTATGTATTATACATGGAGATCATATCCCCCCTTATGTATTATACATGGAGATCATATCCCCCCTTATGTATTATACATGGAGATCATATCCCCCCTTATGTATTATACATGGAGATCATATCCCCCCCTTATGTATTATACATGGAGATCATATCCCCCCCTTATGTATTATACATGGAGATCATATCCCCCCTTATGTATTATACATGGAGATCACATCCGCCCTTATGTATTATACATGGAGATCATATCCCCCCTTATGTATTATACATGGAGATCATATCCCCCCCTTATGTATTATACATGGAGAGCATATCCCCCTTATGTATTATACATGGAGATCATATCCCCCCTTATGTATTATACATGGAGATCACATCCCCCCTTATGTATTATACATGGTGATCATATCCCCCCTTATGTATTATACATGGAGATCATATCCCTCCTTATGTATTATACATGGAGATCATATCCCCCCTTATGTGTTATACATGGTGATCATATCCCCCCCTTATGTATTATACATGGAGATCATATCCCCCCTTATGTATTATACATGGAGATCATATCCCCCCCTTATGTATTATACATGGAGATCATATCCCCCCTTATGTATTATACATGGAGATCATATCCCCCCCTTATGTATTATACATGGAGATCACATCCCTCCTTATGTATTATACATGGAGATCATATCCCCCCCTTATGTATTATACATGGAGATCATATCCCCCTTATGTATTATACATGGAGATCATATCCCCCTTATGTATTATACATGGAGATCATATCCCCCCTTATGTATTATACATGGAGATCATATCCCCCCTTATGTATTATACATGGAGATCATATCCCCCTTATGTATTATACATGGAGATCATATCCCCCTTATGTATTATACATGGAGATCATATCCCCCCTTATGTATTATACATGGAGATCATATCCCCCCCTTATGTATTATACATGGAGATCATATCCCCCCTTATGTATTATACATGGAGATCATATCCCCCCTTATGTATTATACATGGAGATCATATCCCCCCCTTATGTATTATACATGGAGATCATATCCCCCCTTATGTATTATACATGGAGATCATATCCCCCCTTATGTATTATACATGGAGATCATATCCCCCCTTATGTATTATACACGGAGATCATATCCCCCCTTATGTATTATACACGGAGATCATATCCCCCGCCCCCCCCCCCCATCTCCTCTTTTCAGAAGCCACTAAAAACAAACTCTTTTATGTAACAAAGCAGCAACAAAAATGTAACAATACAACAATGTATCCATTACTGTGATGAGTAAAAGGTAATAATTGTAACAATATATATAAGTATTTCATGTGTCACATTTGTATCCCTCTCTCTGCTCCGGTTAGGAAAGCTCTGCTCATATATCTACATACATTTATACAGCAAATAAATCAGAAAACTTTGCTGAACGGTAAAAATCCTGGAAACAAAGTTCAGCCGCGATGTGCAGCATGACTAAGCGTCTAATTGGCTAAGTGGGTAAGTGTCAGGGAGCACAATGCCTAGTGGTGCATGTTGCATCTTGACACGTAGCCATGCTGTGCATTATGGATTGAGCTATTCAGGATTTTTTTTTTTATTTAAAGTATTACAATAGAAAAAAAAAACCCAAACCTTTGGCTCATCAACTGCAGTTTTACAATCATTTATAACATAATAGGTAATAGGAAAGACAGGTGTTGAGGCAGGCAGCAGCCGAGAGAGTAGTCAGGTCCAGACAGGTGTTGAAGAAGGCAGCAGGCGAGAGAGTAGTCAGGTCCAGACAGGTGTTGAAGAAGGCAGCAGGCGAGAGAGTAGTTAGGTCCAGACAGGTGTTGAAGAAGGCAGCAGGCGAGAGAGTAGTCAGGTCCAGACAGGTGTTGAGGCAGGCAGCAGGCGAGAGAGTAGTCAGGTCCAGACAGGTGTTGAAGAAGGCAGCAGGCGAGAGAATAGTCAGGTCCAGACTGATGTTGAGGCAGGCAGCAGGCGAGAGAGTAGTTAGGTCCAGACAGGTGTTGAAGAAGGCAGCAGGCGAGAGAGTAGTTAGGTCCAGACAGGTGTTGAAGAAGGCAGCAGGCGAGAGAGTAGTCAGGTCCAGACAGGTGTTGAGGCAGGCAGCAGGCGAGAGAGTAGTTAGGTCCAGACAGGTGTTGAGACAGGCAGCAGCCGACAGAGTAGTTAGGTCCAGACAGGTGTTGAAGAAGGCAGCAGGCGAGAGAGTAGTTAGGTCCAGACAGGTGTTGAGGCAGGCAGCAGGCGAGGGAGTAGTTAGGTCCAGATGAGTGTTGAGGCAGGCAGCAGGCGAGAGAGTAGTTAGGTCCAGACAGATGTTGAGGCAGGCAGCAGGCAAGAGAGTAGTTAGGTCCAGACTGATGTTGAGGCAGGCAGCAGGCGAGAGAGTAGTCAGGTCCAGACAGGTGTTGAGGCAGGCGGCAGCCGAGAGAGTAGTTAGGTCCAGACAGGTGTTGAAGAAGGCAGCAGGCGAGAGAGTAGTCAGATCCAGACAGGTGTTGAGGCAGGCAGCAGCCGAGAGAGTAGTTAGGTCCAGACAGGTGTTGAAGAAGGCAGCAGGCGAGAGAGTAGTCAGGTCCAGACAGGTGTTGAGGCAGGCAGCAGGCGAGAGAGTAGTCAGGTCCAGACAGGTGTTGAAGAAGGCAGCAGGCGAGAGAATAGTCAGGTCCAGACTGATGTTGAGGCAGGCAGCAGGCGAGAGAGTAGTTAGGTCCAGACAGGTGTTGAAGAAGGCAGCAGGCGAGAGAGTAGTTAGGTCCAGACAGGTGTTGAAGAAGGCAGCAGGCGAGAGAGTAGTCAGGTCCAGACAGGTGTTGAGGCAGGCAGCAGGCGAGAGAGTAGTTAGGTCCAGACAGGTGTTGAGACAGGCAGCAGCCGACAGAGTAGTTAGGTCCAGACAGGTGTTGAAGAAGGCAGCAGGCGAGAGAGTAGTTAGGTCCAGACAGGTGTTGAGGCAGGCAGCAGGCGAGGGAGTAGTTAGGTCCAGATGAGTGTTGAGGCAGGCAGCAGGCGAGAGAGTAGTTAGGTCCAGACAGATGTTGAGGCAGGCAGCAGGCAAGAGAGTAGTTAGGTCCAGACTGATGTTGAGGCAGGCAGCAGGCGAGAGAGTAGTTAGGTCCAGACAGGTGTTGAGGCAGGCAGCAGGCAAGAGAGTAGTTAGGTCCAGACTGATGTTGAGGCAGGCAGCAGGCGAGAGAGTAGTTAGGTCCAGACAGGTGTTGAGGCAGGCATCAGGCGAGAGAGTAGTCAGGTCCAGACAGGTGTTGAAGAAGGCAGCAGGCGGGAGAGTAGTCAGGTCCATACAGATGTTAAGGCAGGCAGCAGGCGAGAGAGTAGTCAGGTCCAGACAGGTGTTGAGGCAGGCAGCAGCCGAGAGAGTAGTCAGGTCCAGACAGGTGTTGAGGCAGGCATCAGGCGAGAGAGTAGTCAGGTCCATACAGATGTTGAGGCAGGCAGCAGGCACAAGAGAGTAGTCAGGTCCATACAGATGTTGAGGCAGGCAGCAGGCACAAGAGAGTAGTCAGGTCCAGACAGGTTTTTGATAAACCCAAACATTGCCATTTTCTCGTTGATGTATGATGCGTCAGTTGACATACACTGATACGTAAATATATTGTATGACTTAAAGCAAATTCAGTAAAAGAAATCCCTGGAATTTTACCACCCCCGCCATGAGCCATCTCACAGGTTCCCTTTATATTGGCCTCTTTCAGCACCTTGGACAGCAGGCCTGACAAGCCCTTTGCATGATGACGTAATCTGCCGCCTCGGCTCTGGAATGTTTTGCTTATTAAATAAACTGTGGATGCTGTGAACCGAGTGACCCAGAATGTGAAGCTGGTATTGATTTCCTGAGTTTGGAGTTCTCCGAGGTCCGGAATAACTCACACACAAGTGTGAAGAGCTCATGAATGTTTTATGATACTGTACAATGCTTTTCGCTCTGATGTTTTAATCCAAATGAAAACATATTTGAAAGGATCTGGAAGGCCGTACCTTTAAAGCAAAATCAAAGTGACTTTCGGGGGAAGGAGATCTGAGACCATTTAACAATTCGCACGCCGGCATTAGATTGCTTCTAACTAAGCTGACTGTGATTTGTAAGTGTGATGTGCGATAGCTGAGCTCTCCATACTCTTCAGTGTAAAGGAAGCCATTGTGTACTTTACAAATATTTGCAGGCCAAAAAAAAAATCCCCATCAGGGTTCCCCTTACATCAGAGGTCCTATCAGAATTCCTCCTTCCATCAGATTCCCCTTTACATCAGGGTCCTCATCAGAGTCTCCACTTTCACCTGGTTTGATCTGACTACTCCTTTGCTTACTACCCATCAATTCAAGACCCTTGTCTGGACCTGACTACTCTCTTGCCTGCTGCCTGCATCAACCCTCTACTGGACCTGACTACTCTCTCACCTGCCGCCTGCCTCAACACCTTTCTGGATCTGACTACTCTCTCACCTGCCGCCTGCCTCAACACCTTTCTGGACCTGACTACTCTCTCACCTGCCGCCTGCCTCAACACCTTTCTGGACCTGACTACTCTCTCACCTGCCGCCTGCCTCAACACCTTTCTGGACCTGACTACTCTCTCATCTGATGCCTGCCTCAACACCTTTCTGGATCTGACTACTCTCTCACCTGCCGCCTGCCTCAACACCTTTCTGGACCTGACTACTCTCTCACCTGCCGCCTGCCTCAACACCTTTCTGGACCTGACTACTCTCTCACCTGCCGCCTGCCTCAACACCTTTCTGGACCTGACTACTCTCTCACCTGCCGCCTGCCTCAACACCTTTCTGGACCTGACTACTCTCTCACCTGCCGCCTGCCTCAACACCTTTCTGGACCTGACTACTCTCTCATCTGATGCCTGCCTCAACACCTTTCTGGACCTGACTACTCTCTCACCTGCTGCCTGCCTCAACACCTTTCTGGACCTGACTACTCTCTCACCTGCCGCCTGCCTCAACACCTTTCTGGACCTGACTACTCTCTCACCTGCCGCCTGCCTCAACACCTTTCTGGACCTGACTACTCTCTCACCTGCCGCCTGCCTCAACACCTTTCTGGACCTGACTACTCTCTCATCTGATGCCTGCCTCAACACCTTTCTGGACCTGACTACTCTCTCACCTGCCGCCTGCCTCAACACCTTTCTGGACCTAACTATTCTCTCGCCTGCTGCCTGCCCCAACATCTGTCTGGACCTGACTACTCTTTCATCTGCCACCTGCCAAGACGATAGTTTAACATGACCTTCATCTTATCTGCAGCCCTGCGGACAGTCTCTGCGCGTTAGGCTTTGCTTTCCAGCCACCCTCTGGGTGGGGTGATCCCAAGGGCCACGACCGAGAGCTGGTTTGCAGCAAAGAAACTCAGGATTACTAGGGTTCTTGGCCCATCTACCCCATCAGGAGCTCTAATGAAGTCCAGCTGACACATAGACTCCATGTTTCTAGTGAAGACCAACAGACACAAATACTCCTTGCCTCTGGGTAAGACCAGCTGATACATAGACTTCTTGCCTCTGGTGAAGACCAACTGACACATGGACTTGGTGAAGATCAAATTACACATTGGGGTTGAGTTGCTAAAACAAGAGAGTCCAAAATCTGGTGTAGCTCTGCATAGAAACCATTCCACTTACAGTGTTTTTTGTCAAAGATTAATTAAACAAGCTGAAATTAGAAGCTGACTGGCTACCGTGCAAAGCTGCACCAGATTTTGCACTCTCGTGTTTTAGTAAATCAACCCCATAGAAATCATACCTCTGAAGATTCATATTTAGAATACTTTAGTAATCCCAAAGGGAAATGATTAAACTGACCCATGAACTTTGTGCCTCTGATGAAGACCAACTGATATATAGACTCCTTGCCTCTGGTGAAGACTAACTGACAAATAAAATCTGTGTCTTTCATGAAGACCAACTGATATATATATATAGACTCCTTGCCACTGGTGAAGAACAGCTGACAAATAGACTTTATGCCTCTGATGAAGACCAACTGATCCATAAACTCTGTGCCTTTGGTGAAGGCCAGCTTGGTGAAGATCAAATTACACATTGGGGTTGAGTTGCTAGAACAGGAGAGTGCAAAATCTGGTGCAGCTCTGCATAGAAACCAATCAGCTACCAGTTTTTTTTTTGTCAAAGCTTAATTAAACAAGATAAAGTTAGAAGCTGGTTTGCTACCATGCACAGCTGCACCAGATTTTGCACTCTTATGTGTTAGGAAATCAACCCCATAAAATCCATGCCTCTGGTGAAGACCAACTGATATATAGACTACATGCCTCTGGTGAAGACCAACTGACACAGAGATTCTGTGCCTTTGCTGATCGCCAGCTGATATGTATATATAGACTCCTTGCCTCTGCTGAAGACCAACTGACACATAGACTCCATGCTTCTGGTGAAAACCAACTCACACATAAACTCCATGCCTCTGGTGAAGACCAGCTGACACATAAACTCTTTGCCTCTGGTGAAGACCAACTAACACATCGGGGTTTATTTACTAAAGCTGAAGAGTCCAAAATCAGACTCCCTTCTGCATAGAAACCAATCAGCTTTCAGGTTTCATTGCCAAAGCTTCATTGAACAAGCTGAGGTTAGAAGCTGATTGGTTTCTATGCAGAAGGGAGTCTGATTTTGGACTCTCCAGCTTTAGTAAATAAACCCCATAGACTCCTTGCCTCTGGTGAAGACCAACTGACACATAGACTCCTTGCCTCTGGTGAAGACCAACTGACACATAGACGTCATGCTTCTGGTGAAGACCTGCTGACACATAGACTCCTTGCCTCTGGTGAAGACCATCTGACACATAGACTCCTTGCCTCTGGTGAAGACCAACTGACACATAGACGTCATGCTTCTGGTGAAGACCTGCTGACACATAGACTCCTTGCCTCTGGTGAAGACCTGCTGACACATAGACTCCTTGCCTCTGGTGAAGACCATCTGACACATAGACTCCTTGCCTCTGGTGAAGACCATCTGACACATAGACTCCATGCTTCTGGTGAAGACCATCTGACACATAGACTCCTTGCCTCTGGTGAAGACCATCTGACACATAGACTCCTTGCCTCTGGTGAAGACCAGATTACACATAAACTCCATGCTTCTGGTGAAGACCATCTGACACATAGACTCCTTGCTTCTGGTGAAGACCAACTGACACATAGACTTACAGAAAGAACTTCAGGAGCCAAAAGCAGTAAAGTGAAATCTCACTATTTGTTAAAATCAAACAGGGTCTCCGCTCTCTTTCTCTCTCTTCCTATTTTTCTTTTTTTTCTCTCTCTATATATATCTATAGATATATAATTTAAAAAATGCCCCTCTAACACCTTTACATTAATTAGGCTTGGTTGGCTAATAGCTATGGAAGAGCTGGAGATTGATTCCAAGAAAGGTTAAATAGAAGGCACTGTGCAATCTGTTGGTGGATGAGATTGGCTCGTTCCATACTTAACAGAGGAAGCATGGAGGAGGTGTCGTTTGCCTCAAAACCTCATCCAGCTCTTTAGCAGAGGATGTGTTGATAAGGGGCTCCCTGGAGGCCATTAATATAGTACAGAGCTGAGAGCGCACCCCACATCAGCACATTGACAAGTATCACTTTGTAATGATAACTCTGTAATAAGAACCTTGAACCAGTGATCCCAGGGCCTGATACCGGGCGTGGAGGGGACTCAGAGTGTCTCTGGTTCCTGTAAATTATCTCTTGTTTTCGCACTTTTCTCTCTCTGAAAGGGGCTGTCCCTTTCCTAAAAGCTTCACTGGAAGAATGGTGTCTCCAAAGGGCTCTCACAATCTTGTCCCTTCATCTCTGAGGTGACGAAATCCATTAATTGGGCGAGAAGATGCGGAAGTCAATTCAGCAGACCGTGGAGGGTGAGGAAAGTTTGCCCTTTGTAACATTGCACGTTACTTGGGAAAGTATCTTAAAGCGAAGCTTCTCCATGTTTTGTCACAAAAAAATTAGAAAAAGACAAATATGATAGAATGGGAGCAAACTGGTCAATAAAGTCTTGACCAGTCCTACATCCAATGCCTTGAACTTGGGCTTTAGTTTCAGACCAGACTGTCTTCACCGTTTACTTGTTTATTTATTTAGATCTTTGCCTAAAAAAATACAAATATTTAGCATGGAGTCCATATGAAAAAGACCCGAAGCATGTGGCCCCTCTGTCGATATCAGGGCATTTGCTCCCCAGTAATGGATCAGCGGAAGGGACACAAAGAACAAAATATCTTCGCACCTCCAAAAGGCACCAACCTGCCATTGAACTTTTCTATACTGCTTGTTGGAGGTGCCAATTTCAGTGCTCGATGTGAGGAATTCTACCGTATACTCGTGGAAAACTGCAACTTACCTTTGACATAAAGACTTAAAAAAAAAAGGGTCCAAGTCATGGGCTGCAAATGTCAACTGCAAATCAGACTTTAACAGGAAGTACTGATGAGGCTCTATAAAATGAACAGTAGCCGTTGTGTCTCAGCAATACATGCGCACCCTTCATCAGGGCTAAAGAACGCATAAAAAGAGATGTAAGACCAGTGAAAAAGCTAGAAAAAAAATGTAATATGATAAATAAATAAATATAAATCGCCAGTTTATATAGAAACATACATTATAGGAGGGGAGTTTTCATTTCCCAGGAGTAAAAAGGAATGCTAGCGTGGCGGTACTACACACAGTAGTAAGTGGCAAGTTTGTCCTATTACTGATAGGCGGCGCACATATCATGGGCCAGTCCAGAGACCGTGAATCAAAATGGCAGACAACAGTGTTAGTGCGTGCATGGAACAGCGTGTGGTAATGACATTTCTTGTGAACAAAGGCTCACTCCAGATAACACGTCTCCACTTCTCTAGAGTCCAGTGGTGGCGTGCTTTACACCACGGCATCCGACGCTTTGCATTGCACTTGGTGATGGAAGGCTTGGATGCAGCTGCTCGGCCATGGAAACCCATTCCATGAAGCTCTCTACGCACTGTTGTTGGGCTCATCTGAAGGCCACACCAAGTTTGGAGGTCTTTAGCTATTGACTCTGCAGACAGTTGGTGACTTCTGCGCACTGTGCGCTTCAGCATGCGCTGACCCCGCCCTGTCATGTGACGTGGCCTACCACTTGGTGGCTGAGTGGCTGTTTTTCCCAGTGGCTTCCACTTTGTTATAATCCCACTAACAGTTGAGCGTGGAATATTTAGTAGCCAGGAAATGTCACGGATGGACTTATTGCCCAGGTGGCCACCTATCACGGGACCACGCTTGGAGTCACTGAGCTCCTGAGAGCGACCCATTCTTTCACCAATGTTTGTAGAAGTAGTCTGCATGCCTAGGGGCTTGATTGTATACACCTGTGTCCATGGAGGGGATTGGAACACCTGAATCACATGATATGGGGGGATTGGAACACCTGAATCACATGATTGGGAGGAGATTGGAAAACCTGAATCACATGATTGAGAGGGGATTGGAACACCTGAGTCACATGATAGGGAGGGGATTGGAACAACTGAATCACATGATTGGAGGGGATTGGAACACCTGAATCACATGATAGGGAGGGGATTGGAACAACTGAATCACATGATATGAAGGGGATTGGAACAACTGAATCACATGATTGGAGGGGATTGGAACACCTGAATCACATGATTGGAGGAGATTGGAACACCTGAATCACATGATTGGGAGGGGATTGGAACACCTGAATCACGTGATTGGGAGGGGATTGGAACACCTGAATCACATGATTGGAGGGGATTGGAACACTTGAATCACATGATATGGAGGGGATTGGAACACCTGAATCACATGATTGGGAGGGGATTGGAACACCTGAATCACATGATTGGAGGGGATTGGAACACTTGAATCACATGATATGGAGGGGATTGGAACACCTGAATCACATGTTTGGAGGGGATTGGAACACTTGAATCACATGATATGGAGGGGATTGGAACACCGGAATCACATGATATCGAGGGGATTGGAACACCTGAATCACATGATTGGGAGGGCTGGCTCAATATATTTACAGTAGCAATATACAGTGAAGGAAATGTGTATTTGCTCCCCGGCTGATGCTGAATGTTCGCCCCTCACACAGAAATGATCGGTCTAACAATGGAATGTTCGCCCCTCACACAGAAATGATCGGTCTAACAATGGAATGTTCGCCCCTCACACAGAAACGATCGGTCTAACAATGGAATGTTCAGTGTAACACTGAGAGACAGAATACAACAACAAATTCAGCAGAAATGCGTCTAACAAATGATGACTGATCTGCATGTTCATGAGGGAAAGAAGGATTTGATCCCCTATCATTCAGCAGGATTTCTGGCTCCCAGGTGTCTTTCATACAGGTAACACAATGAGATTAGAAGCAGTCTCTTAAAGGGAGTGCTGCTAATGGCTCAAGAAGAAGCACATTAAGGTCCTGGAGTGGCCTAGCCAGTCTACAGACCTTCTTCCGACTGAAAATCTGTGGAGGAGCTGAAAGTTCAAGTTGCCAAACGTCAGCCACCAAACCTTAATGACTTGGAGAGGATCTGCCATGAGGAGTGGGCCAAAAATCCCTCCTGAGATGTGTGCGAACCTGGGGGCCAACTCCAGGAAACATCTGACCTCTGTGATTGCCAACAAGGGATTGGCCACCAAGTACGAAGTCATGTTTTGTGAAGGGGATCAAATCCTTCTTTCCCTCATGAACATGCAGATCATTCATCATTTGTTAGACGCATTTCTGCTGAATTTGTTGTTGTATTCTGTCTCTCAGTGTTACACCGAACATTCCATTGTTAGACCGATCATTTCTGTGTGAGGGGCCAACATTCCATTGTTAGACCGATCATTTCTGTGTGAGGGGAGAACATTCCATTGTTAGACCGATCATTTCTGTGTGAGGGGCGAACATTCCATTGTTAGACCGATCATTTCTGTGTGAGGGGCGAACATTCCATTGTTAGACCGATCATTTCTGTGTGAGGGGCGAACATTCAGCATCAGGGGGGAGCAAATACACATTTCCTTCACTGTAGATGCCTTTTTGTTAAGGAGTCCCGCCCGCTTCTATTGCGGCTTGGCACGGATCATCAAATTCAGGCACGGGCATTTAAGCATCTCTGAGACGAGACTGACTATTCCACATTCCAAGGGTTCCTTTGGGGTAAAAAAGGTGAGAAATGTTGTCCTGAGCCATGGGGGAGTCATCAATATTTGTATTTTTTTTCATGAAAGTGGTGAAAATTACTTTTGTACAGGGCTGCTGTTAGAAACCACGGGGCCCCATACAGCCAACCTAACAGGGCACCCCTAAACCCCCCCAAAAAAAACACAGTTTAATATGCTTCAGTTACGAATGAACACAATGAGAGATATGTACTCATCACTTGTTGTGTTCATTCATAAGTGAAGCATAGTAAACTGAGTTTATTTGGGGGAGGAGGGGGGCCCTGTCAGGCTGACCTCCTTGTAGGTTTAATATTTGATTACATAATGACTGATGCAGACAACAAATGTAACAATATTAGAAAATGTAACAAGAATACTTAACTGTAGATGCCTTTTTGTTAAGGAGTCCCGCCCGCTTCTATTGCGGCTTGGCACAGACGATCAAATTCAGGCACGGGCATTTAAGCAGCCCTGAGACGAGACTGACTAGTCCACATTCCAAGGGTTCCTTTGGGGTAAAAAGGTGAGAAATGTTGTCCTGAGCCATGGGGGAGTCATCAATATTTGTTTTTTTTTTCATGAAAGTGGTAAAAAGTACTCTTGTACAGGGCTGCTGTTAGAAACCACGGGGCCCCATACAGCCCACCTGACAGGGTCTCCCTCAAAAAAAAAAAAAACACTGTTTACTATGCTTCAGTTGCAAATGAACACGATGAGTGATATGTACTGATCATTCACTGTGTTCATTCATAAATGAAGCATAATAAACTGTGTTTTTTTTTGGGGGGGAGGGATGGGTCAGGTTAGCTGTATGGGGCTCCGTGGATTCTAACAACAGCTCTGGATGTTGCAGAAGTGCCTGTAGTCTGGAAATGGCTGCAAAGAGGCTGCAGGAGATCTGCAGCACCGAGATGCAACAAAGGATGGAAAAAGGTAAAACAAAGTATTTTATTACAACAAAATAAAATGTTAATGACACGGAGCACAGAGAAAATGAATTGTCACCCGGTTCAGGATTACATCTACTTTCAGAATAGCCGTGCGTTATCGGAACTCGATCCGGAATCCGAATCCGGGCTTTTAAAGGTATCAGAGTTTGATCGGAGTCTCAGCTTACAATCCCGTCCCATACACCTCCCTCTGTGTAATCCAATGCCCTGCTGAACCTTTAAAGGCCATCGTCTTCTCATACGGAAAAGTGTCAGATTATTATTAATGGTTTGCACTTCCATCTCCGAATATCAGGACTATTATGTATATATCTATATATGGATCATTACTAATGTGGGAGCTCAAAGCTGAACCCCAACAAGTAAAAATCAACAGCCTATTGACAAATACAATTTAAAAAAAAAAAACAGCGTTTGCTGCAATATTCACTTTCAAACCAAGGTTCCTCCTGCAGTACTTCTTTCCCCCACAAGATGTCCCCATTCTGATGGTCAGCATCATTCACGCCACTTTCTCTAAACCCAGGTTATCCTGACAGCTGGACTCTCTCCCACCAACTTCCTCCTCCAGTGAGCTTCTCCAGACCCAACTTAGTCCCTGGACTCTCTCCCGCCAACTTCCTCCACCGGTGAACTTCTCCAGACCCAACTTAATTCCTGGACTCTCTCCCACCAACTTCCTCCTCCAGTGAGCTTCTCCACAACCAACTTATTCCTTGGACTCTCTCCCGCCAACTTCTCCACCGGTGAGCTTCTCCAGACCCAACTTAATCCCTGGACTTTCTCCCGCCAACTTCCTCCTCCAGTGAGCTTCTCCAGACCCAACTTAATCCCTGGACTTTCTCCCGCCAACTTCCTCCTCCAGTGAGCTTCTCCAGACCCAACTTAGTCCCTGGACTCTCTCCCGCCAACTTCCTCCACCGGTGAACTTCTCCAGACCCAACTTAATTCCTGGACTCTCTCCCACCAACTTCCTCCTCCAGTGAGCTTCTCCACAACCAACTTATTCCTTGGACTCTCTCCCGCCAACTTCTCCACCGGTGAGCTTCTCCAGACCCAACTTAATTCCTGGACTCTCTCCCGCCAACTTCTCCACCGGTGAGCTTCTCCAGACCCAACTTAATTCCTGGACTCTCTCCCGCCAACTTCCTCCTGCAGTGAGCTTCTCCAGACCCAACTTAATTCCTGGTCTCTCTCCCGCCAACTTCCTCCTCCAGTGAGCTTCTCCAGACCCAACTTAATCCCTGGACTTTCTCCCGCCAACTTCCTCCTCCAGTGAGCTTCTCCAGACCCAACTTAATCCTTAGACTCTCTTCAGCCAACTTCCTCCTCCAGTGAGCTTCTCCAGATCCAACTTAATCCTTAGACTCTCTTCAGCCAACTTCCTCCTCCAGTGAGCTTCTCCAGACCCAACTTAATCTTTAGACTCTCTTCAGCCAACTTCCTCCTCCAGTGAGCTTCTCCAGACCCAACTTAATCCCTGGACTTTCTCCTGCCAACTTCCTCCTCCAGTGCTCTTCTCCAGACCCAACTTAATCCCTGGGCTCTCTCCTGCCAACTTCCTCCTCCAGTAAGCTTCTCCAGACCCAACTTAATCCTTAGACTCTCTTCAGCCAACTTCCTCCTCTAGTGAGCTTCTCCAGACCCAACTTAATCCCTGGACTTTCTCCTACCAACTTCCTCCTCCAGTGAGCTTCTCCAGACCCAACTTAATCCCTGGACTTTCTCCCGCCAACTTCCTCCTCCAGTGATCTTCTCCAGACCCAACTTATGCTAAAAAAGCTAAAAAAAAAGCTGAAAAACTCTGGTTTTGAATGTGACTTTCCACAGCTATAGTTACCAGTGTTATCAAAACGCCCCCCCCCCCCAGTGTGCATGGTGTCTAAATCCCTGGACTTTGACTTGTGAATAGCACCCCCCCCCCCCCACAAGCTAAGCCTAGCCAGGACCTCAGTGTCTTCCTAAAGGCTTGCGCAGGCCATACACGGGTCGAATTCCAAACAAATTTTCTTTAGAAAATCGGAAATTTTGTGTGTTTTGTAACCCGATAACGCCTCCATTGAATTCGAAATATACTTTATGTTGTTATACGATGTGCATTATATATTGTGTGTATTGTATTATTTGTAGTGTATGTATTATGTATACTTGTATTACATGTTGTTATACTACGTGCAATTTATATTACATGTATTTATATTATATTTATTATATTATTAATATTTATATTATGTATTACATTAATGGTATTTATACTATAGGTATTATATTATTGATATTTAAATGATGTGTTGTTTTACTATGTGATATTTATATTTTATGTATTTATATTATATTTATTATATTATTAATATTTATGTTATGTATTACATTAATGGTATTTATACTATAGGTATTATATTATTGATATTTAAATGATGTGTTGTTTTACTATGTGATATTTATATTTTATGTATTTATATTATACTTACTCTATTATTAATATTTATATTATATGTATTATATTACTGGTATTTAAATGATGTGTATTTATACTATGTGCTATTTATATTTTATGTGTTTATATTATATTTATTATATTATTAATATTTATATTTGGTATTATATTAATGGTATTTATACTATAGGTATTATATTATTGATATTTAAATTATGTGTTGTTATACTATGTGCTATTTATATTTTATGTATTTATAATATATGCATCATATATATTTGTATTATGTGCTATTTATATTATATGTATTTATATGATATGCATTATATATATTTGTATTATGTGTTGTTATATTTTATGTATTTATATTACATGCATTATATATATTTGTATTATGTGCTATTTATATTATATGTATTTATATTACATGCATTATATATATTTGTATTATGTGTTGTTATATTTTATGTATTTATATGATATGCATCATATATATTTGTATTATGTGTTGTTATATTTTATGTATTTATAATATATGCGTTATATATATTTGTATTACGTGTTGTTATCCTATGTGCATTTTATATTTTATGTCTTTAATCCTCAAATTCAGCTGTTTGCCCAGAATTCGGCTTTAATCTCCAATAAGTAAAATTCGATTTGTGGCAGCGGACTGATCGGTGGCGGCGGACGTTGTCATTTCAGCGCAGTGTGACAGGCCTCGGGCACAATTAAGGAGATGAATTGATTTTTGGTTACATGCTGAATAAGATGATCGGAGAGGTTCATAAAATGTCCTTTTTCAGCATTAAATCCCCGCAGAGACCCAGAAGGTGGAGGCCGGCTGTAACCGGCGACTTGAGAGGGGACTTGAGGTCAACGCTCAGCTCTGGAACTGTCCCGTCTCCGGACGTCCCGTAACACAGCGCACGTTGCGACAGGAGGAGTGACGGGCGGATGACGCGTCTGAGTGGAACTGATAGCAGCTTCATAGACAAGGAGGTCAGGAGCGCAGGAAGGGCTGGACGCCATCCAAGCGCAGTACGCCATTGAGAGGCCAAGATCATTCGTCGGCAAAAACTACAGCGATCGCTTTGTTGCATGCAATACATTTACGATCGATGCATTTCCGTATTCAAATCTCCGAGCAAAACACTCGTGTGAGAAGCCTCAGATGGAAGCTTTCCTTCTCTGATGACTTCACACACATTATATGTGCTAAAAGCAAACTTTTTATAACTTTACAAACCTCGCAGTTTATGGAAACACTGAGGGCTGGAAAACAGCGAAGGTGACTTTCATCAAACATTCTCCAGTGGTGAATCAATTGTCAGAGGAGAAAAAGGAAGAAGGAGAAAGAGACATGAGAGGGAGATAGAGAGGTAGAGATAAAGCTAGAGAGAGGGAGGAGAGAGAGGGAGGAGAGGAGAGAGAGAGGAGAGAGAGAGGGAGAGAGGAGAGAGGAGAGGAGAGAGAGAGAGCGGGGAGAGAGAGAGAGAGAGAGGGAGAGAGAGAGAGAGAGGGAGAGAGGGAGAGAGGAGAGAGAGGGAGGAGAGGAGAGGAGAGAGAGAGGAGACAGAGAGGGAGAGAGGAGAGAGGAGAGGAGAGAGAGAGCGGGGAGAGAGAGAGAGAGGAAAGAGAGGAGAGGGAGAGAGGAGAGGGGAGATAGAGGAGAGAGGAGAGGGGAGATAGAGGAGAGGGGAGATAGAGGAGAGGGGAGATAGAGGAGAGGGGAGATAGTAAGCAGTAGTAGTACATTTGAGCAGAATTAAAACCGTTTTGTTTAATTTGCACACGATGATTGCATTTAATTTTTGTAATGAGTGACCTTACCTTTTCACATAAAAATGGGCAGCCAAGGCTCATTGATGGAGGGGGGGGGCTCAATGATGGAGGTGTGGAGGGAAAGCTCATTGATGGAGGTGGGGAGGGAAGGCTCATTGATGGTGGTGGGGAGGGAAGGCACATTGATAGAGGTGGGGAGGGAAGGCTCAATGATGGAGGTGGGGAAGAAAGGCTCAATGATGGAGGTGGAGAAGGAAGGCTCAATGATGGAGGTGGGGAGGGAAGGCTCATTCATGGGAATGGTGGGGGGGCTCATTGATGGAGGTGAGGGGGCTCAGTGATGGAGGTGGGAAAGGAAGGCTCCTTGATGGAGTTTGGGAGGGAAGGCTCATTCATGGGAGTGGGGAGGGAAGGCTCATTGATGGAGGTGGGGGGGGCTCATTGATGGAGGTGGGAAAGGAAGGCTCCTTGATGGAGGTGTGGAGGGAAGGCTTATTGATGGAGGCGGAGGTTCACTGATGGAGGTGGGGAGGGAAGGCTCATTGATTGAGGTGGAGGGGGAAGGCTCATTGATGGAGGTGGGGATGGAGAAGGTTCATTGATGGAAGAGAGGGGGGGGTCTCTTTGATGGAGATGGAGAGGGAAGGCTCATTTATGGAGGTGGGGAGTGTAGGCTCATTGATGGAGGTGGGGGGGTGGAAAGCTCATTGTTGGAGGCGAGGAGGGGGGCTCATTGGTGGAGGTGGGGGGGAGGCTAATTGATGGAGGTGGGGGAGGCTCACTGACGGAGGTAGGGAGGAAATGCTCATTGATGGAGGCAAGGGGGAGGCTCATTGCTGGAGGAGGGGGAAAGGCTCATTGATGGAGGTGAGGAGGGAAGGCTCCATGGAGGAGGTGGGGAGGGAAGGCTCATTGATGGAGGTGGAGGGTAAAGGCTTATTTATAGAGGAGGAGGGGGAGGGCTCATTGATGGAGGGAGGAGTAGGCTTATTGATGTTGGTTTGGAGGGAAGGCTCATTGATGAAGGTGGGGAGGGAAGGCTCATTGATGGAGGTGGGGGGAAGTAAGGCTCATTGATGGTAGCGAGGGGGGTAGGCTCATTGATGGAGGTGGGGGGGGGCTCATTGATAGAGGTGGAGGGGGAAGGCTCATTGATGGAGAAGGAGGGAAGGCTAATTGATGGAGATGGAGGGAGAAGGCTCATTGATGGTGGTGGGGAGGGAAGACTCATTGTTGGAAGTAGGGAGGGAAGGCTCATTGATGGTGGCGAGGGGGGGGAGACTCATTAATGGAGGTGGGGAGGGACGGCCCCTTGATGGAGGTGGGGAGGGAAGGCCCATTGATTGAGGTAGAGGGGGAAGCAATTGATGGAGGTGAGGGTGGCTCATTGATGGAGGTGGGGGGGGGGGACTCATTGATGGATGTACAGAGGGAAGGCTCATTGATGGAGATGGGGGAAAGGCTCACTGATGGAGGTGGGGAGGGAAAGCTCATTGATGGAGGTGGGAAGGGAAGGCTCATCGATGGGGGTGGGAAGGCTCATTGATGGAGGTGGGAAGGGAAGGCTCATTGATGGAGGTGGGGAGGGAAGGCTCATTGTTGGAGGTGGGGGGGCTCATTGATGGAGGTGGGGGGGGGGCTCATTGATGGAGATGGGGAGGGAAGGCTCATTGATGGAGGTGGGGGGGGGGTTGTTGATGGAGGTGGGGGAGGGAAGGCTCACTGATGGAGGTGGAGGGGGGGGGGGGTTGTTGATGGAGGTGGGGGAGGGAAGGCTCATTGATGGATGTGAGGGGGTGGGCTCATTGATGGGTAATTAGATGTTAGGTTTGAATGCTACTCTAAGCTCTTTGCCTGGAGTTCAGCTTTAAAAGGACAGAAGAGACCCCTACATGCCTTCCATACATCACACTTCCATTGTCACTTGCACGGTAATAATTCAATGGCTCTTAAAGGTCATCCTCACATCCCAGTAGTTTAAAGACCATAAAATAAAATTTTAATTTGATATCTTAGAGAAACCTGACACACGCGGTCTTGGCCATCAATAACGCCATTTCCTTCATTGATATTAATGATACGGAGTTAATTCATTTCAGTAAGTGGATCAATAAACAGCGATAAAGCAAAAAAAGCGCGCCGGTGTCGTCTGGTGAGGGATGACAGCGACACGTAATATTCCGTACAATAAATTGGCCATTAGTAGAAGTTGGAATCTTTCTGCTTGTCATAATCCGGCTCGCCCTTATTTACGGTCGGGTCGCTTCATCCTCGCAGGTCTTGTTCATCCCGCCGGCGTGCGATTCTTCCAACGCCCGCCTAGAATACGCCTCGTTTTTTTGCTAATAAGGTGTTTTTCAACCTGCTGTTCTTGCTGACTTTCTTTCTGCTGAATTTTCCTGTTTTTTTTTTCTTCTGCATCTTCTCACCCCACTGGCTGTTTCTGCGACGCATAAATCATTCAGATATTTCGGATTCAATGTTTCCTATTTTCATATTTAATTTTGGGAGTGTGAAATATTTATGGAGCTGAAGTTATCTTTTGATTTGGCGGAGACCGGGAACAAAAAGCTTCATTTGTTATGTTTGGCTGCGCAGGGCGGAGAGGGGACCTGCAGAATATCTTAGGTGCAGGTTTTGTCGGGGGGGGGGGGTGCAGGAGTGTGGGGGGTGGGTGGGCATTACTAAACTCTGAGAAAGAGGGGGTTCAGGGGTGCAAATCCCAAACTTGATACATGGTAACCACATAGGATGCAGATTTAGAGAAGAGGAAAAAAGAGGTGAGAAGGAAAAGGAAAGGAAAAGGAAAATAATATAAATATATTATAAGTATAGGATGGATGAATGGATTGATATACATAGATTATGAGAACAGAAAACTATAATAGGTTTTAGAAAGAAGAAGGAAAACAAGGGAAAGGGGAAATAGAAAGGATAGGGAGGGGGAAAAGGAAAGGAAAGGGAAAGGAGGAGGAAGGGAAAGGAAAAGGGAAAGGAAGAGGAAGGGAAAGGAAAAGGGTAAGGGAAATGGAAAGGAAAGGAAAGGAAGAAGAAGAGGAAAATGAAGGGAAAGGAAAGGAAAGGAAGAGGTAGAGGAAGGGAAAAGGAAAGGAAAGGAAGAAGAAGGGGAAAGGAAAGGAAAGGGAGAAGAGGGGAGGGAAAGATAGCAAAAGAGGGAAGAATAGATTAAGACATAGAGGGAAAAAAGAAGAAGGGAGGATAAAGAGAGAAAGTGAGGAGAACAGGAGAAGGCAGGAAGGGAAAAGGAAGGGTAAGAAGGTTGGTAAGGGGTGGAGGGGAAGGGAAGAGGGGAAAGAGGAGGAGTGGAGAAGAGAGGATTAAAAAAATAACTAAAGAGGGAAGAGAAGATGAAGTAATAGAGAGGTGAAGGAAAGGAGATGGAAGGGAAATGGAGGGGAGTGGTGTAGAGAGGAAGTGAGGAGAGGACGGAAGGGCAGAAGGGAAGGAAAGGAAAGGAAAGGAAAGAGGAGGGGGAAGAGCATAGGACAAAGAAGGAAAAGGAGAGGAGAGCATAGAAGAGGAAGAAAGAAGGGAAAAAAATTAAAGTAGAGAAGTAGTAAAGACGGCAGATAACGACTGTTGAGTTGGAATGAAGGGTGGCTGTGTATGTGGGTATTCCATCAGCATTGGTGAAGGGATGGACTCTGCTCAACCAATCCCAGGAAACCAATGTTGAGGAATGGCATCAGCCGCTATTGTGGCCACGCCCTCTGGTGCGTTTTCCCCAACCACTGGGGCTTGGTCACAGAGGTAGTGAGGATGTGAGAAACCAGGAAATACTGTATATGTGCATCATTGGCCATGAATAAACAATCAGGTGTGTATATGGTATATGTGATGATAAAGTGATTTGAAAACAGGAAGAAGGAGGGCAGAAAGAGGAGAAGGAAGAGGAGAGGTGAAAAGAGAAGAAGCAGGAGAGCGAGAGAAGAGAAGTGAGGAGGAGAGGAGGGGAGGGAAATGAGTAGAGGGGAGGTGGGGAGGGAGCAGAGAAGAGGACAGGGGAGGGGAGAGGGGAAGGAAAAGGGAAAAAGGAACATTAAAGTAAAAAGAAAGGAAAGGATGAGGAAAGGGAAGAGACAAGGAAAGAAAAAGAAAAGGAAAGGGGATAATGAAAAATAAAAGAAAATGGGCATAGGAAAGGAAAAGGGAAAAGAGGAAAGGAAAGAAAAGGAAAGGAAAGGAAAGGGAAGGGGAAGGGGAAGGGGAAGGGGAAGGGGAAGGAAAGGAAAGGAAAGGATAGGGAAGGGAAGGGGAAGGGAAGGAAAGAAAAGGAAAGGAAAGGGAAGGGAAGGGAAGGAAAGGGAAGGAAAGGGAAGGAAAGGAAAGGAAAGGGAAGGAAAGGGAAGGAAAGGGAAGGAAAGGGAAGGAAAGGGAAGGAAAGGAAAGGGAAGGGGAAGGGAAGGAAAGGAAAGGGAAGGAAAGGGAAGGGGAAGGGAAGGAAAGGGGAAGGGAAGGGAAGGAAAGGAAAGGGGAAGGAAAGGAAAGGAAAGGAAAGGAAAAGAAAGGAAAGGAAAGGAAAGAAAAGATAAATAGAAGGCAAAGGGAAGGGGAAAGAAAAGAAACGAAAAGAAAAGATAAATGGAAGGCAAAGGGAAGGGGAAAGGGAAAAAAAATCAGACAAGGAAAAAGAAAGAGTAAAAGGAAAGTAAAAAGGGAAGGAAAGAGGGAAAGATAATATGCCTGAAAGTTACACTTTGCGGAGCTGTTTCTGTCAGGCCCGTCCTGTTCATATCCTGGGATCACATCCTGTACACTTTACATCCCATAATAATACAAAGTAACAGAGACAATGGATAGAATATAGAAAGGTGGACTCTCCTGGTTGGAGGAAGTGGAGGAAAGTCACCTGTCAAGTTCTCTGCTCACCAACATCCAGAAGAGTACATTGCAATCTACAGAAGTATAATTTCTCCTTCTCCCGAGGATCCTATTTTCCCGTTTCTATAACGGACTCATTTTCTTGAGCAAAACTCAGATCCAGAGTAAATATTTCATTTTTCTTCTTTACACAACAAGATGCCTCCCGGTGGGGGTCGCTCGGGGGCCTCACTGCCTGGCTCTGTGGTGCACATATCCAATTCTGTAACGTTTGCTGTATGTAAATGAAAAGGAATCGGAGATGATTGAAGGAGAGGAATTGGCATTCCGCTGAGCGCTAACACACAGGCAGTACCACCCGCGGCTTATTAACCTCACAGCGTCAGTAAACAGGGTGACACCGCGTGGGCAGACCCCGGAGCAGGCACACTTCTATTACTGCCATCCCTGACACCCATCTGCTGTTTATTACAACTGGTGATTGTCATGAAAAATAATCCGGCGTCCAGGAATAGAGAGCAGGTGTGCTCGCCACAGGTGCCGGCTGCCTAATTGTCACCGTTAATAGGTATTTGTGTGACAATACCGGCGTACGTTGGCGGGCATATTTATGACGGTTAGCCGTCTATAATAGAGGACTGCTCATGACAGAATTTCAGCCAAATAAAGATATATTTTCAGCCAACTTTTACATCTGCAGATTGGATTTTGTACGTCTTCGAGGTGTACAGTATGTGCTGCGAAGTTACAGAAGAAAATACTCCTTTCTCCTCCTGGGCAGAAAATATGGAATGGGGGGGATGGGGAAGGGAGTCAAGTGATCCAAAGACAATGGTGGGAATGAGTGATGAAGGGAAGGGGCAAAACGTTAAGGGAAAGGATAAGGGTGGGGGTGGGTGACTTAGAAAGAAGTGATGAGATGATGACAGAAGTGAAGGAAAGGACTGATAAAGAGTCAGAGGAAGGGAGGGGTGAAGGGAAAGATAAGGATAGAAGGTGGAAAGGCAAGGAAATGGGTGGGGAATGGAGGAAGGAAGGGGATGAGGAGGGAAGAGAAGATATGGCAAGTGAAAATCTAAAAAGAATGGAAAAGTAGAACTGAGAGAAGGGATGGAGGCAGAAGGAAAGTAATAAAAGAAGGGAAGTGAGGGGAGGTGGCAGGAAGAAGAGAATTGAGTAGAAAAGGAAAAAAGTGTAGAGGGGGAGAAGGGATCAGAAGAGTGGAGGGAAGGATTGGGAGGGGCTATATAAAGGGATGGGAAATGGAGGAGAGGGATGAGTGGAAAAGGAACAGAGGAAATAGATGAGGATGGAACGGAGGGAAAAGTCAAAGTGATGGGGATGGAATGGGAATGGAAGGAGGGGGAGAAATAAGGGAATTGGGAAGAAATGGGAATGGAGGGAGAGGAAGAGATAAGGGAATGGGGAAAGAATGGGAAAGGAGGGAGAAGAAGACATACAGGGAAGGGAATGGAATGGGAATGGAAGGAGGAGAAGACATACGAGGACAGGGAAGGAATGGGAGTGGAGGGAGGTGAGGGGATACAGGGAAGGGGATGGAATGGGAATGGATAGAGGGGAAGAGATAAGGGGAAGGAATTGAAATGGAGGGTAGGGAAGAGATAAGGGAATGGGGAAGGAATGGGAATGGGAGGGGAAGGGGTACGGGGAAGAGATGCAATGGGAATGGAGGAGAAGATATAAAGAGATGGAATGGGAATAGAAGGAGGGGAAGGGATGGGGAAGGAATAGGAATGGAAGGAGGGGAAGGGATACAGGGAAGGGGATGAAATGGGAAAGGAGAGAGGGAAAGAGATAAAGGGATGGGGAAGGAATGGGAATGCAGGGAGGGGAAGAAATAAGGGGACAGGATAAAAATGGGAATGGAGGGGAGGAGATAAGGGGATGAGGATGGAGACGGAATGGGAATGGAAGGAGGGGAACAGATAAGGGGAAGGGAAATTAATGGGAATGGAGGGAGGAGAAGAAGTAAGGGAATTGGGAAGGAATGGAGGGAAGGGAAGAGATAAGGGGATGGGGTAGGGATGGAAATGGAGGGAAAGAACTGAAATTGGGGAAGGAAGAGAAGGAGGTGTTGAAGAGATGAGGGGAAAAGAATGCAGGGAAGAGATGGGAATGTAAAGGATTGAAGCAATAAGGGGATAGGGAAGAAATGGGAATATCGGGTAAGGAAGAGATATAAAGATAAAAGAAGGAATGGAAATGGAAGAAATAGAAGAAATAAGGTGATAGGGAAGGAACAGGAATGAATGGTTAGGAAATGGAGGGATGGGAAAAAAAAGAGATAAGAGGATGGGGAAAAGATGGAAATAGAAGAAGAAAAAAGAGTTACATGGATAAAATAAGGATGAAGAATGGAGGGAAGGGATGATGTAAGGGGATGGGGAATGGAGTAGAAGGATGAGTGGAAAAGGAACAGAGGGAAAAGATGGGGATGGAGGAGAGGGAAGAGGTAAGGGCATGGGGATGGCATGGAAATTTAAAAAATAGGGCAGAAGCCAGAAGGGCAGATAGGAGAAATAGGGTAGGGTGGGGTAGGGTAGGGTAGGAAGGGGTGTAGGTAAAGGGAAGGCAGATAAGTGAAGGAAAGTGAAGGGTAGGAATTGGAAGTGGAGAAGAGAAGAAAGAAGAATAAGGGGGCTGATGGATCTCTATTCACTCCATAAGCTCTATTCACAACGCTAGGACATCAGAACAAGGATCCTTATGTTCAAGAAAACTGACAATTATTTGTATTCAGTGAGTTCAATGAGATTTGAAAAAAAAATGAGTCATGTGGTTGAAAACATATACAGTATACTTAAGAAGAAAACATAAAAATGGCTTGATTCAGTGCCACCGGGAGGCATCTCACTCCTTTAGCACTACTCCAAAGGAATGGGCTGTACCAACTGCCAAACACATTTTGTACAAACAAACTTTATTCCTCTTCGAGGAACAACATCCTGCTGGATGCAGACTTCTCTGGTTTGCCCCGATGTAGCTCTTAGTTGTGGTGGTAACTATGACTATTTTTGTGGCCAAAATGCATCAAAGAAGCTTGTTTCTGGTGGGAAAAAAAGTGTATTTTACAAAAAGTGTTCATCAGGTGGAATGGCCCATTCCTTTCCAGTAGTGATGACTCCTTATCCTTGTGCTGAAGCTTTGTGAACTGAGCCTATTGTGTTGAATTGATCACAAATATATCAATTGTACACTTTCAATGACAGGATCTTGCTGAATAAAGACTTCAATCACTATCTTGATCGCCTGTTGTATTCATTTTACCAATTTGGGTCACTTTACGGGAATTACTACCCATGCAGTATTAAAAGTTCCTTAGGTCTTTTCCCAGAATTGCCCAGCAGCCAGGCACACAGTCACTCCTTCAGCCCAAAGAACAGTCTAATGGTTTTCTGATGCTTTAATGAAGAACTTACACTTGGATAGGAGTCGGGTAAGTGTGGGATACTCCAGTAACTCTGAGTAGCAATTTGAAGACATTAAGTTTCCCTCTTTAGAACTATGAGCACAGTCCTTGTACAAGTAGATGGTGAACTGAGCTTTATAATAGCAACCTGAGGATGCATGTCTTCCTCTTAGATATCTGAGCAGAGTCCTTCCACCAAGAATTAAATGGACTGACCTCTTCAGGACACAATGTCCCTTTTGAACACACAGCTGACTTTCTAGCACCAGAGGGGTGGCAGCAGCCAGGGCCGTGGATAAGGGGGCCAGGCCAGTAGTAGGGATCGGGATGGGAGCGAGGGGGGCAATTAATAGAACTGATCCCCTGTATGTCTCTCTCTGCAGCTGCTGCAGAGAGAGAGACATACAGGGGATGGGTTCCAGTAATTGCCCCTCCCCCATGCACCCATCACATTCCCTGTGCACCAAATGTTTCCCACCGTTGCCCGGTCCCCTGTGTGCCCCTGCCATTGCAGTGCTGCCGGCTTCCTTCCTCTCCTTCCCACTGGCAGCAAATGTAACATTTACCAGCCCCTTCCTTCCCTAAATGAACACGATCGGTGATCAGTATGGATGACTCATTGTGTTCATTCAAACTGAAGCATAGTAAACTGTGTTTGTTTTGTTTGTTTTTTTGGGAGGGGCCCTATCAAGTTGGCTGTAGGGGGCCCCGTGGTTTCTAACAGCAGCCCTGGCAGCAGCACACAGTCTGTAGGATCTCTTACACCGGTATGTGAACACTAATGCACTTCGACAGTTGGTTGCCTCCTGCCAATATCTTCCAGACACCTTCTCCCAGTGATACCAGACTAGATCCTTAGACAAAAGGCCCCACAGTCGGCTCCAGCAACTTTCAGCAAACCAGGCCCCTCAGCTAGACCTCGATGATCCAGAAGCACATGACAGGATTTGCCTAGGAGGCAAACAGCCCCCACCCCCAGGCTGTGATCTCCTCCTCAGGACAAGACACTTCATTTTCAGGTCTCGGAGTATTTATACACATTCCCAGCCACCATCTGGGCAACTTTCCCTAGGGCTGCTTGAATATTCAGCTATTAATTTGACTTGTCCAGCCCTCTATCTTGTAGAAAATTTCCAGCCAGATGAGGAAACAGTCAACCCTGCAGCCAGTGAAACACAGAACAGACCTAACTAATCACATGCAGCCACACTGATTACAGTGAGCCAAGCACTGCATTTACCTAACCTAGCACCTACCTAGGAGGGTGCTACATGGACAATGGTCATACTACTGCATCTCCACCGGCGATCACAAACAAAAAGAGCCACCTAGGAGGAGTATTTTTCCTACTGAGCGATCAATGAGATTGCACTATCCTCCGAATCTGGGGAGTAACGTTTTAAGGCACATGTGTCAAAGACAAGGCCAGTGGGCCAAATGTGGCCTGTCAGGTCACTTCATGTGGCCCTCGCACCTCTCCTGCAACTGTGGCACCCCCCTCATCTCTGCCCTCGCCTTCTCTCAGCAGTTGGCAAGAGAGTGGAGGACAGAACTCCTCCGCCAGATCTGGCACCTCTCAATACAACCGTGGAGAAGCTTGTCTTCCCCCATCTTAGCAGTCGTCAGGAGATTGGAGGACATAACTCCTCCTACAGATCCTGCACTTCTCCTGCACTTCTCCATGCAACCATAGAGTGACTCATCTCTGCCCCCTCCACCTTGTTCCAGCAGTCGGCAGGACAGAACTCCTCCTACAGATCCTGCATGTCTTAGTGCAGCCGCAGCACCCCCTCATCTCCTCCTCCCCTGATCTCAGCATTCAGTTGACTCCAGCCCTTGTCTGGTCCTTCTCCAGACTCTGAACTTCCTGCTCCCAGCTCTGCCCTCAGTTTCATTCACCAGCAGCACAAGGTAAGGGGGGTGGACTGTGATGTAAGGAAGGGTGTGAAAAAGAGCAAACAGGTGGTGCAAACACCTAGTTCATTATCCAAGGTTTATTAGAAAGTCAAAAAGATGAAAACATTCTCCCAGACATAGCGTGTTTGTAAAGCTAAGTATGGAAATCGAGAAGCCACAACAGTGGGCAGGATATTCCGGCTGTCAGTGTGGTCCGCCTTCTAACGCGTTTCGGGGACAAGTCCCTTTCCTCAGACCTAGTCAAGGAAGGGTAAAGGGCTCTTGACATCTGATGATGGGGGGGGGGGCTCTTGACATCTGATGTAGGGTGGGTGGGGTGCTCTAGACATCTAGTCCTACAGATACAACCGGCCTTTTGAGGATAACATAATGTTGATGCAGCCTGCAAT
Source organism: Staurois parvus (assembly GCF_062004578.1). NCBI lineage: Eukaryota > Metazoa > Chordata > Amphibia > Anura > Ranidae > Staurois > Staurois parvus. Next base: position 29,337 of record NW_028320711.1, read on the forward strand.
GATGTTGATGTTGACACCCCTGGTGTAAGGCCATGGTGGGCTTGATACATGGGTAGCTCATCCCCATTTTTTGAGTTTTTGAATAAGGACTTCACACTGGTAAGGCCATCCTTTCAGCAGCATTGCACCACAATCATGTGTAGCCAAGGTCCACCTTGTGGCCCATTGAATTGCTCTTTTAAATCCCTTCCAGGAAAGAGGATGATTTCATGTCTTTCCTGGCAGGATCTCTGAAATGCAGACCCACACTGAAAAGACTAGGGGTGCCGCTCGAGGTTCCTATGTTCCCCAGGCTGGTGACTCAGGTTGAGGATGCAATCTTAGAAGAGCCTGCCCTGGCTCAATACATGCAATATAAAGGTAAGAAGCAACCCTGAGTGTCTCACACCATCAGGACCCAACAGTCACCATAGTGCCTAGCTCTGTCCAGACCACACTCGATGCGTTTCATCCCACCCATGAAGTGGATTCCATTAATATGGCTGCTCAGTACTGGGGTGGCACCCCATTAGGCTAAGCTAGACAGTGCAGCTCATAGAAAATCCCACTTGGTGAAGAAGAATCCCGGTGTACCCAATAGTGCTGCAAACCCCTTTAATTGCATTGCTCTTTTAAATCCCTTTCAGGAAGGAGGATGATTTCATGTCCTTCCTGGCAGGATCTCTGAAATGCAGACCCACACTGAAAAGACTAAGGGTGCCGCTCGAGGTTCCTGTGTACCCCAGGCTGGTGACTCAGGTTGAGGATGCAATCTTAGAAGAGCCTGCCGGCAAGATGAATCGCGATCGGAAATGTGCATGCGCATAGGAATTCCCGGAGAAGAATTAATGCGCGATTGCGAGCACGCACAGCGAAGATTGGCACCAGATGGCCTATTTAAAGAGTGTCTCTGCCCATGTTGAGTAGAGATGAGCGAATCGAACCAGGCGAACCGGAATTCGATACGAATTTCAGGAAAAATTTGATTTGCGTCGAATCCGAATATTTGCCTACTTCGGGTGCGCGAATCGGATTTTTCCCGATCAGCCGGCAAAAGTGTCCCTGCAGAGAGCTCCGCTATTTCTGACAGTTCTCTGACAGAAGGAACACATGTACAGCGGTTGAAACATTGTATCTATTAGTTTCCATTTAGGATACAGATGTTTCAACCGCTGTACATGTGAAGAAGCTGTCAGAGAACTGTCAGAAATAGAGGAACTCTGCACATACACTTTTTGCCGGTTTGGAATTATTCTTTTCATCCTACTTCTTCTTCTTCTTCTACTTCTTCATCCTCATCCTCAGAAGAAGAAGAAGAGGATGAGGATGAAGAAGAAGAAGAAGAAGAAGAAGTAGGATGAAAATAAGAATTCCAAGCCGGCAAAAAGTGTATCTGCAGAGTTCCTCTAAGTGTATCTGCAGAATGTCATTTATGGAAACAAATAGATACAATGTTTCAACCGCTGTATGGAGTGAATGTCCCAGAACTGTCAGAAATAGACAGAAACTGTCACAGAATTGTCCTTCTTCTCATCCTTCTCCTTCTTCTCATCCTTCTTCTCATCCTTCTTCTCATCCTTCTCCTTCTTCTCATCCTTCTCCTTCTTCTCATCCTTCTCCTTCTCCTTCTTCTCATCCTTCTCCTTCTTCTCATCCTTCTTCTCATCCTTCTCCTTCTTCTCATCCTTCTCCTTCTTCTCATCCTTCTCCTTCTTCTCATCCTTCTCCTTCTCCTTCTTCTCATCCTTCTCCTTCTTCTCATCCTTCTCATTCTCCTCCTTCTCCTTCTCCTTCTTCTCATCCTTCTCCTTCTTCTCATCCTTCTCCTTCTCCTTCTTCTCATCCTTCTCCTTCTCCTTCTCCTTCCTCATCTCCAAGGGCATTTAAATTAAAGGACCAGTGTTCTGCACTAATTTAAAGGCTCTCTGAAGCCTAGAAACCCTTTTTATAAGTTAACTTCGTAGCGAATTAATTCGCATCGAATCGAATTTCTTCCTGGAATTCGCCGAATCAGCCGAATCGAATTTTTGAAAAATTCGCTCATCTCTAATGTTGAGTACTGACTGGTCTTCAGCTCCCCCATGTCCTGCTTGTTCCTGTGTGATTCCTTTGTTGCTGACCCGGCTTGTTCCTCACCTGATTCTGATTGCTCTCCTAAAACCGGTTCCTGACTTCAGCTCTGCTCCTGACTTTGGCTTTCATTCTGATTCTGTACCGTGCTGCCCGACTGTGATGACCCCGGCTATTCCCATGACACTGCTCCTGTCTCTTACCCTCACTACCTGCCTTGCTCTGGTGCACGCCTGGCAATCTACAAGACCCGCTCTGCTTGTTACTACTGTGCCTGAATCAGAAGATCATCGGCCTTCCAGAGTCATCATCTGCAAGAGCTGCAAACAACAACTACTGGCGCTCTTGTTCCCCTGGGTCCTAGACTCCCTCTGTTCCTACTCCAGTGGGGTCAGGGCTGGTGACACAAGTGAGGCCGACCTCATCATTTCAGTCTTCCATCAGGTACGTGACAATGCCCTGGCTCAATGCATGCAGTATAAAGCTAAGAAGCAACCCTGACTGTCGTACATCATCAGGACCCAACAGTCACCACAGTGCCTAGCTCTGTCCAGACCACGCTCGATGCGTTTCACCCAACCCATCAAGTGGATTCCATTAATATGGCTGCTGAATACTGGGATGGCACCCGTTAGGTGGGTGGGGTGCTCTGGACATCTAGTCTTACAGATATAACCAGCCTTTTGAGGGTAACATAATGCTGATGCATCCTGCGATGATGTTGATGTTGACACCCCTGGTGTAAGGCCTTCACACTGGTAAGGCCATCCTGTCCCCAATCAATAAATAAATAAATATCGGTCCATGCACAGGGACTAATATTATCTACCTGAAATTGTTTGAAATAAATCATTTCCATTTTTCCAGTATTACCTGGTTAACAAATACGGCGCCATCTATGGCTGCATCCAAACAGACTGGGTTCCGTGGTGCCCGCCGTCCGCCGTGATCCCCCATGCGTGTTGTTTGAAGTGTGCGTCTCCCTTCCCCTCTCAATCATCCTGTATTGTAAGAGAATTTTCCATTTGGAGTGATTAATTGATGTGCAAGTCTCTCGTGGTGCCATAGTCTGTTAATTATGCGTTTAATTTCTTGGAAAGATAAGCAATTTCTGTCGCTATGTTAGAACAATATGCCGACAAGCTGCAAGGCAAGCATATCTTTACAGACGAGCTCCTTTCCTCGGAGATAAACCACGCCAAGGTGCCAAGCTGGAGGAGCCGGAGGAAGCCACCGTGTTACATTCAATTCTAGAGACGCGGACGCCATTCCGTAACGTTTATAAATCGTCTTCACCTTGTGGAACGGAGATGGCTTATTTACGGTTCATTGGTAAAGGAGAGCTCCGGTCTCCACGCAGCAAGTTTTTCGTGCTTTCACCTTCACATTAAAATAAATGTATGCTCCGAGGGATTGCTTGTGGCAGCCCATGTTGCCCCTTTAAAAAGTAATTCACCGGGATCACTTTTCAGAGGACGGCTGGCAGGCGGCTGGGAGGTGATAGGTTGTCTCTTCACCACCCGTTTTCTGTTTTAAATCCTGAAAAGCCCTCACTATTGCACCATAACCACGTTTAGGCGGGGCTTAACTCACAAGTGTAGGTGGGGCACACCTTCCCTGTGTAGGTGGGGCCCACCTTCCCTGTGTAGGCGCGGCCCACCTTGTGACCCATTTGATTGCATTGCTCTTTTTAAATCCTTACAGATCTCTGAAATGCAGACCCACACTGAAAAGACTAGGGGTGCCGCTCGAGGTTCCTATGCATCCCAGGCTGGTGACTCAGGCTGGTGGATGCAACCTTGGGAGAGCCTGTCCTGGCTCAGCGCATGCAGGATAAAGGTAAGAAGCAACCCTGAGTGCAGCACACCATCAGGACCCAACAGTCACTATAGCAGAGGCATTCTCAGCCCGGATCTGTTCAGGCCACACTCCAACGTGTTTCGTCCCTCCCATGAGGCTTAGTCACAGAGTTTTTGTTTCAAGCCCTGAAAAGTCAGCAGCATTGCACCACAATCATGTGTAGCCAAGGTCCACCTTGTGGCCCATTGAACTGCATTGCTCTTTTAAAACTCTTCCAGAAAGGAGGATTATTTCACTTCCTTCCTGGCAGGATCTCTGAAATGCAGACCCACACTGAAAAGACTAGGGGTGCCGCTTGAGGTTCCTATGCATCCCAGGCTGGTGACTCAGGCTGGTGGATGCAAACTTGGGAGAGCCTGTCCTGGCTCAATGCATGCAGTATAAAGGTAAGAAGCAACCCTGAGTGTAGCACACCATCAGGACCCAACAGTCACTATAGCAGAGGCATTCTCAGCCCGGATCTGTTCAGGCCACACTCCAACGTGTTTCGTCCCTCCCATGAGGCTTAGTCACGGAGCTTTTGTTTCAAACCCCGAAAAGTCAGCAGCATTGCACCACAATCATGTGTAGCCAAGGTCCACCTTGTGGCCCATTTAATTGAATTGCTCATTTAAAACTCTTCCAGGAAGGAGGATTATTTAATTTTCTTCCTGGCAGGATCTCTGAAATGCAGACCCACACTGAAAAGACTCGGGGTGCCGCTCGAAGTTCCTATGTATCCCAGGCTGGTGGCTCAGGCTGGTGGATGCAAACTTGGGAGAGCCTGTCCTGGCTCAATCCATGCAGTATAAAGGTAAGAAGCAACCCCAAGTGCCTCACACCATCAGGACCCAACAGTCACTATAACAGTGGCAGTCTCAGCCCGGATCTGTCTAGGCAACACTTCCAACGCGTTTCGCCCCACCCATGAAGCTTAGTCATGGAGGTTTTGTTTCAAGCCCCGAAAAGTCAGCACCATTGCACCACAACCATGTGTAGGCGGGGCCCACCTTGTGGCCCATTTGATTGCATTGCTCTTTTGAAATCCTTACAGGAAGGAGGATCTCTTAAATGCACACCCACTGTCAGGGAATGGGAAGATCGCCTCGGCGATCGAATCTGCACATGCGTAGAATCCTGACAAGACATACAGGCAGGCAGGCACTAGGACCCAGGCGCGCCTGTTGCCAATGACAGCGCCGGGCAGGCACTAGGACCCAGGAGCGCCTGTCAGGAGTTGGGCGGCCTATTTAAACCCAGCTCTTGCAATGCTCAAGTGCCGTATGGTCTTACCTGTTACCTGTGTTCCTGTTTGATCCAGTGTTCCTGAATACCTTGATGACGACCCAGCCTGTTCCTGATACTGCTGTCTTCTCCTGCTCTGATCCCTGGCTTGTCTGACCATTCTCCTGCTTAACCCCGCACGTTCTGATCTCCTGTTAATGAACCCGGCTTGTGACCCGTTTATTCCTCTGCCTGCTGATTTTGTACTACGCCGCCACCACTGTTACCGACCCGGCCTGCCTGACGCTGCTCCTGTGACCTCCTCACATCAGACTCTCACCTGCTATACACCTCCAACAGTGCTTCTACCACAGCTGGGTGAACTCAAGGGCCGCGACCTGGTCTCGGCCTGCTCCAAGTCCATCCCCACCATCAGGGGCCCTGGTGAACAAGCAGGTAGGGACTTAGATTCCGCGCCTTGGGGGAATCCGGTCTGTGGAGTGCTAGAGGCTACCGCTGTAGGATCCCTGACACCCACACTGAAAAGACAAGGGGTGTCGCTCGAGGTTCCTATGTATCCCAGGCTGGTGACTCAGGCTGGTGGATGCAACCTTGGGAGAGCCTGTCCTGGCTCAATGCATGCAGGATAAAGGTAAGAAGCAACCCTGAGTGTCGCACCCCATCAGGACCCAACAGTCACCATAGTGCCTAGCCCTGTCCAGTCCACGCTCGATGCGTTTCACCCCACCCATGACGTTGATTCCATTAATATGGCTGCTGAATACTGGGATGGCACCCCTTTAGGCTACACTAGACAGTGCATCCCATAGAAAATCCCACTTGGTGAAAAAGAATCCTGGAGTACCCAATATTGCTGCAAACCTGGTCTATCCTGGGACTAGTGGTGGATAGGAAGGAGGAGGTGCTGTCCTGGAACCACAAGAAACCTTCAGGCCTGAAGTATCCAGTATCCCCGGCAAGAAGTCATACTGATATCAAGAGAGACCAAGATTGTGGTGATTGGGTTTAACTGTTTGGCTCCATGTCACACCATGCATGTGTACCTGAGAGGAGAGTTATAGAGGAAGGAGAGGAGTCCTCCAGCAGTGCAGAGTATTTCAGGAGAGGAGTTATAGAGGAAGGAGCGGAGTCCTCCAGCAGAGCAGAGTATTTCAGGAGAGGAGTTATAGAGGAAGGAGTGGAGTCCTCCAGCAGAGCAGAGTATTTCAGGAGAGGAGTTATAGAGGAAGGGGCGGAGTCCTCCAGCAGTGCAGAGTATTTCAGGAGAGGAGTTATAGAGGAAGGAGCGGAGTCCTCCAGCAGTGCAGAGTATTTCAGGAGAGGAGAGTTATAGAGGAAGGAGCGGAGTCCTCCAGCAGTGCAGAGTATTTCAGGAGAGGAGTTATAGAGGAAGGAGCGGAGTCCTCCAGCAGTGCAGAGTATTTCAGGAGAGGAGAGTTATAGAGGAAGGAGCGGAGTCCTCCAGCAGTGCAGAGTATTTCAGGAGAGGAGTTATAGAGGAAGGAGCGGAGTCCTCCAGCAGTGCAGAGTATTTCAGGAGAGGAGTTATAGAGGAAGGAGCGGAGTCCTCCAGCAGAGCAGAGTATTTCAGGAGAGGAGAGTTATAGAGGAAGGAGCGGAGTCCTCCAGCAGTGCAGAGTATTTCAGGAGAGGAGTTATAGAGGAAGGAGCGGAGTCCTCCGGCAGTGCAGAGTATTTCAGGAGAGAAGAGTTATAGAGGAAGGAGAGGAGTCCTCCAGCAGTGCAGAGTATTTCAGGAGAGGAGAGTTATAGAGGAAGGAGAGGAGTCCTCCAGCAGTGCAGAGTATTTCAGGAGAGGAGTTATAGAGGAAGGAGAGGAGTCCTCCAGCAGAGCAGAGTATTTCAGGAGAGGAGAGTTATAGAGGAAGGAGCGGAGTCCTCCGGCAGTGCAGAGTATTTCAGGAGAGAAGAGTTATAGAGGAAGGAGCGGAGTCCTCCAGCAGTGCAGAGTATTTCAGGAGAGGAGAGTTATAGAGGAAGGAGCGGAGTCCTCCAGCAGTGCAGAGTATTTCAGGAGAGGAGAGTTATAGAGGAAGGAGTGGAGTCCTCCAGCAGAGCAGAGTATTTCAGGAGAGGAGAGTTATAGAGGAAGGAGCGGAGTCCTCCAGCAGTGCAGAGTATTTCAGGAGAGGAGTTATAGAGGAAGGAGCGGAGTCCTCCAGCAGTGCAGAGTATTTCAGGAGAGGAGTTATAGAGGAAGGAGCGGAGTCCTCCAGCAGTGCAGAGTATTTCAGGAGAGGAGTTATAGAGGAAGGAGCGGAGTCCTCCAGCAGTGCAGAGTATTTCAGGAGAGGAGAGTTATAGAGGAAGGAGCGGAGTCCTCCAGCAGTGCAGAGTATTTCAGGAGAGGAGTTATAGAGGAAGGAGCGGAGTCCTCCAGCAGTGCAGAGTATTTCAGGAGAGGAGTTATAGAGGAAGGAGCGGAGTCCTCCAGCAGTGCAGAGTATTTCAGGAGAGGAGAGTTATAGAGGAAGGAGAGGAGTCCTCCAGCAGTGCAGAGTATTTCAGGAGAGGAGTTATAGAGGAAGGAGCGGAGTCCTCCAGCAGCGCAGAGTATTTCAGGAGAGGAGAGTTATAGAGGAAGGAGCGGAGTCCTCCAGCAGAGCAGAGTATTTCAGGAGAGGAGAGTTATAGAGGAAGGAGCGGAGTCCTCCAGCAGTGCAGAGTATTTCAGGAGAGGAGTTATAGAGGAAGGAGCGGAGTCCTCCAGCAGTGCAGAGTATTTCAGGAGAGGAGTTATAGAGGAAGGAGAGGAGTCCTCCAGCAGTGCAGAGTATTTCAGGAGAGGAGTTATAGAGGAAGGAGCGGAGTCTTCCAGCAGAGCAGAGTATTTCAGGAGAGGAGAGTTATAGAGGAAGGAGAGGAGTCCTCCAGCAGTGCAGAGTATTTCAGGAGAGGAGTTATAGAGGAAGGAGCGGAGTCCTCCAGCAGTGCAGAGTATTTCAGGAGAGGAGAGTTATAGAGGAAGGAGCGGAGTCCTCCAGCAGTGCAGAGTATTTCAGGAGAGGAGAGTTATAGAGGAAGGAGCGGAGTCCTCCAGCAGTGCAGAGTATTTCAGGAGAGGAGTTATAGAGGAAGGAGAGGAGTCTTCCAGCAGTGCAGAGTATTTCAGGAGAGGAGAGTTATAGAGGAAGGAGAGGAGTCTTCCAGCAGTGCAGAGTATTTCAGGAGAGGAGAGTTATAGAGGAAGGAGCGGAGTCCTCCAGCAGTGCAGAGTATTTCAGGAGAGGAGAGTTATAGAGGAAGGAGAGGAGTCCTCCAGCAGTGCAGAGTATTTCAGGAGAGGAGTTATAGAGGAAGGAGCGGAGTCCTCCAGCAGCGCAGAGTATTTCAGGAGAGGAGATCATACTCTTACCTCCACCTTGGCCATTGTATGGATCCTCCTCCTCTGCAGATGTGTATTTGTGTTCATTCATATCTCAGGCTTTAGTGGAAATCTCTTCCCATTGACTGTTGGCCGTATTTAATGGTCCCTCATCCTTCCCTTTCTTTGGTTGGCTGGTGAAGCGAATCTTTTCTATTCTTTAGGACACATTTATCCGCTGAAGTCGGGCAATTTTATTTAAGGACCTGTCAAAAATTTTGTCCAGTCCAAGCCTCCCGCCAGAGGAGAAATTGGCTGCGTGATTTGTTTATCAGCAATCTGTTCAGCCGCTGTTTTCTGGCGACATTTGATTAATCATCAGGGGATGTAAGATGTAATATTGATCTCCACAATTAACTGCGTTTAACCGATTCTTCACATGGTAGGTTTGTCTTTCGCAGGGCGGCGCTTTTAAAGAGAAATATATATGTTTAGAGACTTAAGGACCTATTTGTAAGGACGAAATTGATCTTTCCGCGATATAGTCCCCGACAATTTCCTCCATTTAAAAACAATTGTACTCATTATCTCCATAAATTTGCTGAAGTGAAAAAAAAGTCCCCACAATAATTTTACCAATTTATAAAGACTTTTTTTGTGTAATCATTTACTAAAATTATTATTATTATTGTTCTTCTTCTTCTTATTAGTAGTAGTAGTACCAACAATAATTATTATAAAAAATTAATAGTATTTTTTAACTACTAATAACAATAATAATAATAATAATAAAATAATAATAACAATATTTTATTATTAATAATACTGTTATTATTATTAGTAGTAATAATGATAATAATGATAATAATTATTATTATTATTATTATAATTTGTTGCTGTTATTATTATTATTATTATTATTATTATTATTACTTCACTATTGTTATTATTAATATTATTAATAACATTACTATCATCATCTACCAACTAAGACAAAAACAATGAAATAAACAGAAAATATTGTGATTCTTACAAATTGACCATTAAAAGGAAAACTAAAATAGAAAAACAAACTATGAAGCACTCATGAGCAAACAGCTTAAAGTAATCCCTCTCTCTCTCAGGCCCCTCCCATTCACAGACGTTAGACCACTCCAATTCACAGACTTCAGACCTCTCCCATGCATTGATCTCAGACCCCTCCCATTCACAGACCTCAAACCCCTCCCATTCAAAGATCTCAGGCCCCTCCCATTCACAGACATTAGACCACTCCAATTCACAGACTTCAGACCCCTCACAAATCTAAGACCCCTCCCATTCAGAGATCTCAGAGCCATCCCATTAACACACCCCAGACCCCATCCATTCACAAATCTTAGACCCCACCCATTCACAGACCTTAGACCCCTCCCATTCAAAGATCTCAGTCCACTTCCATTCCCAGACCTCAGACCCCTCCCATTCACAGATCTCAGTCCCCTTCCATTCACAGTCCTAAGACCCCTCCCATTCACAGATCTCAGAACCCTCCCATTCACAGACCTCAGACCCCTCCCATTCACAGATCTCAGTCCCCTTCCATTCACAGTCCTAAGACCCCTCCCATTCACAGATCTCAGAACCCTCCCATTCACAGACATCAGACTCGCCCATTCACAGAACTCAGACCCCTCCCATTCACAGATCTCAGTCCATTTCCATTCACAGACCTCAGACCCCTCCCATTCACAGATCTCAGTCCCCTTCCATTCACCGTCCTAAGACCCCTCCCATTCACAGATCTCAGAACCCTCCCATTCACAGACATCAGACCCGCCCATTCACAGAACGCAGACCCCTCCCATTCACAGATCTCACACTCCTCCCATTCACAGACCCCAGAACCCTTGCATTCACAGACCTCAGACCCCTCCCATTCACAGACCTCAGACCCCCCCCATTCAGAGTCAGCACAGGACACAGGGAAACAAATGGCTATTTCTTCAGAGGAACAAAATGTATGAATCAGCTACAAATTGTGATACAGCCCCAGCAATGTACAGAGATCACCAGAAGGGGCGGGGTTTATTCTCAAGAAAAACAGAGTTATTCTTTAACTATAATCATTTTGGGTAAATTTTATTTTTCTGTTTAAATGTGCAAGCTTGAACTGATGTTCATCTTTATTTTTCATATACACAAAGAGGTATAGACTCCACAGAGAGAGAGATTTCATCACCTCCCCCCCCCCTCCCAGTACAAATCATTAGTAACACCTCATCTGGAATATGCAGTTCAGTTTTGGGCTCCAATTCACAAAAAGAACATTGGGGAACTGGAGGAAGTACAGAGAAGGGCAACCAAACTGATACGAGGCATGGAGGAGATCAGCTATGAGGAGAGATTAGAGGAACTGAATGTATTCTCTACTGAGAAGAGGAGATTAAGGGGGATATGATCTCCATGTATAATACATAAGGGGGATATGATCTCCATGTATAATACATAAGGGGGATATGATCTCCATGTATAATACATAAGGGGGGATATGATCTCCATGTATAATACATAAGGGGGGGATATGATCTCCATGTATAATACATAAGGGGGGGATATGATCTCCATATATAATACATAAGGGGGGGGGGATATGATCTCCATGTATAATACATAAGGGGGATATGATCTCCATGTATAATACATAAGGGGGATATGATCTCCATGTATAATACATAAGGGGGATATGATCTCCATGTATAATACATAAGGGGGGATATGATCTCCATGTATAATACATAAGGGGGGATATGATCTCCATGTATAATACATAAGGGGGGGTATGATCTCCATGTATAATACATAAGGGGGATATGATCTCCATGTATAATACATAAGGGGGGGATATGATCTCCATGTATAATACATAAGGGGGGGATATGATCTCCATGTATAATACATAAGGGGGGGTATGATCTCCATGTATAATACATAAGGGGGGATATGATCTCCATGTATAATACATAAGGGGGGATATGATCTCCATGTATAATACATAAGGGGGGATATGATCTCCATGTATAATACATAAGGGGGGGATATGATCTCCATGTATAATACATAAGGGGGGGATATGATCTCCATGTATAATACATAAGGGGGGGTATGATCTCCATGTATAATACATAAGGGGGATATGATCTCCATGTATAATACATAAGGGGGATATGATCACCATGTATAATACATAAGGGGGATATAATCTCCATGTATAATACATAAGGGGGGATATGATCTCCATGTATAATACATAAGGGGGATATGATCTCCATGTATAATACATAAGGGGGATATAATCTCCATGTATAATACATAAGGGGGGATATGATCTCCATGTATAATACATAAGGGGGGATATGATCTCCATGTATAATACATAAGGGGGATATAATCTCCATGTATAATACATAAGGGGGGGATATGATCTCCATGTATAATACATAAAAGGGGATATGATCTCCATGTATAATACATAAGGGGGGATATGATCTCCATGTATAATACATAAGGGGGGGATATGATCACCATGTATAATACATAAGGGGGGATATGATCTCCATGTATAATACATAAGGGAGGGATATGATCTCCATGAATAATACATAAGGGGGGATATGATCTCCATGAATAATACATAAGGGGGGATATGATCTGCATGTATAATACATAAGGGGGGATATGATCTCCATGTATAATACATAAGGGGGGATATGATCTCCATGTATAATACATAAGGGGGGATATGATCACCATGTATAATACATAAGGGGGGATATGATCTCCATGTATAATACATAAGGGGGATATGATCTCCATGTATAATACATAAAGGGGGGATATGATCACCATGTATAATACATAAGGGGGATATGATCTCCATGTATAATACATAAGGGGGGGATATGATCTCCATGTATAATACATAAGGGGGATATGATCTCCATGTATAATACATAAGGGGGGATATGATCTCCATGTATAATACATAAGGGAGGATATGATCTCCATGTATAATACATAAGGGGGGATATGATCTCCATGTATAATACATAAGGGGGATATGACCTCCATGTATAATACATAAGGGGGGGATATGATCTCCATGTATAATACATAAGGGGGGGATATGATCTCCATGTATAATACATAAGGGGGGATATGATCTCCATGTATAATATATAAGGGGGGATATGATCTCCATGTATAATACATAAGGGGGATATGATCTCCATGTATAATACATAAGGGGGGATATGATCTCCATGTATAATACATAAGGGGGGGATATGATCTCCATGTATAATACATAAGGGGGGATATGATCTCCATGTATAATACATAAGGGGGATATGATCTCCATGTATAATACATAAGGGGGGGATATGATCTTCATGTATAATATATAAGGGGGATATGATCTCCATGTATAATACATAAGGGGGGATATGATCTCCATGTATAATACATAAGGGGGGGGATATGATCTCCATGTATAATACATAAGGGGGGATATGATCTCCATGTATAATACATAAGGGGGGATATGATCTCCATGTATAATACATAAGGGGGGGATATGATCTCCATGTATAATACATAAGGGGGGATATGATCTCCATGTATAAATACATCAGTTGTTCATATAGTGAACTCGGTGTAGTTATCCCCCCTGAGGTCATCACAGAGGACAAGGGGGCGCTCTTTTCATCTGGAAAAGAAATGTCCTCTCCAAGCACGGAAAGGTTTCTTCACAGTAAGAGCTGTGAGAATGTGGAATAGACTCCCTCCAGAGTTGGGTGTGGCAGCTCAGTGGATTGCTGTAGGAAAGTCCTGGATTCTTTCTTGGATACACAGAATATAACTGGATATAACATTTATAGGGAACGTGGATCCAGGAAATATCCGATTGCCTCTCGGGGGATCAGGAAGGAATATTTTTCCTGCAGGAGCAACTGAATCGTGATTTGTTGGGATTTTTGCCTTCCTCTGGATCTACTGTGGTTGAAGGATTATAACTTTTTTTTTTTAATGGTTGAACTGGATGGACTTTTGTCTTTATTCAGCCAGACTAACTATGTAACTATGTATGTAATTATGTAAATATGTACCTATGTATGTAACTATGTAAATATGTACCTATATATGTACCTATGTATGTAACTATGTATGTAACTATGTAACATGTAATATCAGGAACACTAGGAGTTGTAGGAGTTGCTTTATGCTTGCCATCTGGAAAAAATATACAAAAGACGCCAACGGGTGTATTTTAAGGAATAATCCCCATAATGTGTCTAATATGTATAATTCCTTGGATCGTCAGCTCCATCTAGTGTCCTGAATGTGGTATTTTCCTGAAATGCCTTAATTATGGAAATGCTGCATTATGGACACTAGGTGGAGCTGACCCAGGGACATATTAGATACATTACAGGGGTTATTTGTGACGGCTGAGTGAACGGCTCAGCAATTGTTTTTATAAACAGACCCCCCCAAGATTCAAACCAAAATATACGGGCCTCTTGATTCTTGACATTATTCGTTTGGCTGCAATTTGATCGTTAAAAACGAATCACAAAATCCTCTGCAGCACGGGGACATATGAATGGATTATGAAGTTGGAGAGAACCCCGGAATTTTGTTATCCACTCATGGAGGTCCAGTTTGGTTGTTATATCCCGGGACCTAGCGGGCATCGTTGATGAATACCGCCTGTGCTGTGTACCGGATCACACTCGGGTTCGCAGACATTCTCAGGACAGTGGAACCATCGTGGGAACCTTGTATTGCATTACTGAGCTGCGCTCCCTGTGCCTGGCGTCCATTCGACCTTCGTTCTCCTTGCGCATTAAACACCTAATGACCGCGCCGATTCTATTGGCAGCTCGCGCACAATGACATTAGCCTGACGGCATTAAACATGGAAAGCCGGGCCAGGGTCATACAACGTAAGCGGCTCACACAAGACAATCAGGGAACACGGAGGGATTGTGCCATTCAATTTATGAAAACAATAATGCGATTTTTTTTTTTTGTTGCAACTTTTGGCGCAATCATTGGCCTGTAGAAGCGGGAAGGAACCCCGAGCCAACAAACCAGTTTGTCTGTGGGATCCGTGTGGATTAATGGAGGCTTATCCCAATGAAAGACTCCAGCCCGTAGCAGGACAAGCCCTCCGTATTATCTTCAATCACTCATCGGCTGCTAATGTGTGCAATTATATCCCAGAGAGAGGAAAGCTATCGCCTGAATCCGAGGATTACTCCATCCCTCAATCCACTTTGTTATCAGAGCAGCGGGGGGAAAACGCCGAGGCCTCCTCTATTGAGGGAAACATCAGGACGTTAATTCCTCTTTATTCTGCGGTTGGAAGGGTACGGCGTGGCGCTCGGTTGGCCCCCAAATTTTAGCAATCACCTTCAAGGCTTTTTTTTTTTTTGTAGGAACCTGCAGATGGCTTATCCCAGGCCGGTGCAAAATGTATCATCAAATGAACATGCTGAGGTATAGATATGTAAATTTCCCCGATTCGGATTAGTCTACAGAAGAAGCCAAAAGCTTGCAATTTCCAGCAAATGTAACAAAGGGAAGAGTGTTGTCAAGGCAAGAAAACATCAACAGCTTTTTCCAAGAATGCACTTTTCACCCCTTGCTACCCATTTATTCCATCGGGATGCAATTTTCTTCATTATAGGTCTTAACGTAGCCAACGCTCAATTTGTGGTCAAAGCTGTGCTGGTAGGACCATTGTGAAGGCCTGATCTCAGATCTAAATTGGCTCCTGGGGCCATTTATCCCAACAATGCTTAACCACTTGGGTACCAGCTGCTATGGCCCAGGTGGGACAATTTTCAGTTTTCAGTGCTATAATAGTTTGACCGACAATCACTCCCTAATGCAACACTCTACCCATTTTTTTTTTTGAGATAAAGCTTTCTTTAACTCTTGAGACCCAATAAACCCAAAGTGCCACTCCAAGCTCCATCAAGATCACCCAGTAAACACTATATAAACTGATCCAGGTGGGTCCACTTCTCTCCAAGCCCAAAAGCATTGATGTTGGTCCGGCTCGTACTGCAGAACATGAACAATTTACAGGTGGATGACCAATGGGCTCATCCACCTGTTAATTGTTCAAAATCACCCAGTGATTCAAATCCTGCCCGGAGTTAGCTTCCCAAGGGCCCCTCTTCAGAACTCTGAAAATAGAAAAGAGAAAGCACACAATGGAAATCCACCTGGTTCTAAGTGTATCAGAAGGGCTTCAGCTCTGCCTCCTCCCAAGCCACGCCCAGCTAACGCATTTCACCCATTCATGGACTTAATTGTAGGTTAAACTCATGAGGGGGTGAAACCATAGATCAAGCTCAGGAGCGGGTGAAGCGCATTAGCAGGAGTGGCTTGGGAGGAGGCAAAGCTGAAGCCTTTCTGGTACCCTTAGAACCGGTTGGCTCTCTGGTGTGTGCAGTAGTTGGGTTCGGATCTCAATGCAGGTCTAAGCCCAGTTTGCCCAAACCTGTGGAGAACTATCACATGATCCCTGCTAACCCATGGAAATAATTAGGACAATGTCATTGTTCTAATATAGGCATGTGGTTAATATAGCCAGGTCAATGATGTCATCAGCACCTCTGCCCCTTTGTTTACAATACATACAGGGGTTGCAGGGGTTTCAGGGTGGTAAATCAATGGCCTAGCGTTACAGCTAATGTTTGGATTAGAACTGATCCCAACCTTGTCCCTGGCCAGGACTAAGGATTACACAGAAATATTTGCAGGTTTCAGTGGTCAGGAGTTGGCACCCTGTTTTCGAGATGGTCTGTGGTCAGTGGTGATCACTCCTTTAAATGTTGGTGTGCCCTCTTTAATGATGATCCGTGATGAACAAGGTGTTAGCGGGTGGTGGGCTGCCTTGTGCATGGCCATAACAGACAATCGGAGCAACCCTAACTGAAAGATACCAGACTTTGCCCTGTAGCTCTCACTCTCTTCTCTGTCAATGCATGGGTGGGGGCCATTCACTGAATCCTCTGCCCACCCTGTACCCCCCCTGAGTCAGCACTCATAAGTTCCCAGGACAACTGCCACCTTTCAGCTTCCTTCAGACATGGTCCAGTGCAGGGGTGGACTGGCAATTCATGGGGCCCTGGGCAATAGGGGATCATAGGGCCCCTCTGTCCTTGCCCAAACTCAAATAAGTCTATGAAAAAGGTACCAGGGGCATCTCATGGGGCCCCCTACTGACCCCGGGCCCTCAGACAGTGCCCGAGTTTCCAAATGGTCAGTCCACCCCTGGTCCAGTGAGGGAGACAATCCTTGTCCAGACACGATCCCTATGGTGAAGTCCATAGCCAGATTGTTTCAAGCTCTCAGGTCTGCCACAGCTGAGGCCTCAAAGAACAACCACAGAGTCCATAGGCTGCCTCAGAGGAACAGCAACCCCCCCCCCCCCCCATTTAAGGCTCAGAACCCTCCTGGGGAGGAAGGACAATCTCTCCAAGGCTTCAGACTATTGATCACCTTCACAGTCACTATCTGGGTATTCCTCTCCAGAGATTGGCTAGGCCATGATAACTGTTCAGCTGATCATTTGAATCTCCCTCCCTAAGATCTGGAAGCTCCTTCCCGAGGCGGGAGAACTCCCAGCCAGCGAAACCCTGAACAGACCTGAACAAACAATCACTGCTCCTTGACTACAGAACGAGTTAAAAACTAAATTTGCCCAGCATCCTACACTAGGAGGGTGCTATACCGGGAAACTGGGATAGATGAACAAAATGGCATGTGGTTCCCTCCTAAATTCTAGGGGGAACCCCTAGGCCATTCAGGCCTGGCATGAGTTTTAGTGGTGAGCATCATGTAAAAATCAAGAAAAAATCCCAAAGGACCAGGCCCCATGCCGTCGACGCCAATAAAGAAAATAACATGATGCCGGGACTCTGATGTGAGTTCATACAAAGTAGTGAGAGGACTCATTGGGCGAGCTCAATGGCTCCGGGTAGGCTGCTCACATCAGACAGGACTGCCTTCGAAGGGGTACCTCAGCAGGTCACCAGAAGAAAACATGAAGCAATGGAAGGAGCGCCAGACCAAAGGATGAAAGAGTCCAAATTAATTTAATGGTTTGTGGAAAACAAAATCCAACGTGTTTCAGGGGCCCGAAAATACATCCTCTTCATCAGGGCTTCGGATAAAATAAGAGCTTTGAATGAACTGAGAATAGGGCTTTCCCTGCGTGAATCGGGTAGGGAAGCGAATTGCTGGATCAGGAGAGTTACCGGCCAGCAATATCTTTGTGAACAATCCAGCTCTTCTGTCCTAAGATATATTCTAACTCCAGGCAACACACAGGTGATATACATCTATGGGAGCTGGTGTACTTGCCAAGGGATTGGTATTTTGGTCCATCCGATCCTGAGATTGATTCAGCTCTGTCACATAGCACAGCCCTGTCTGGCAGGGTAGGAGACCTGATTTTCTCTGCTGCAGTTCAGTAACACTTACAGGTCTTGTCCCTCCCCCAACCTGTGATTGGACAGTGAAATGAGAAGCGGCAGATTGATGAGATCATCTTCTTGTCCCTCTCCTCCCTGTTAGCTGTTAGCACTGCAGAACAACTGATTGGCTCCTTGTGCTGCTCCTCCCTTCCCCAGTCTGAGCTCTGCTTTACAGGGACTGCAAGAGGCTGATACCGAGTCAAATTTACTGCTTACATTTAAAAAATGAATGTAATGTTGAACAAATGTGTGTCTTTTATATCTTCTGCCTGATGATTTTGGTACATTACTTTTGATGCCAATTGTTTCTAATGGGACACATTACAAGGGTGTCACCCAGTGTGGTCCGAACCCCCTGCTGGGGTCTTTGGTTAAGTCAGAGCACCTCTTAGACGAGTGGTGGTACACTTTTTTGATATGAGGACAGGGGCGGACTGACCATTCAAGCACTCGGGCACTGCCTGAGGGCCTGGGGTCAGTAGGGGGCCCCATGAAATGCCCCTGGTACCTTTTATAGGCTTTTTTTGAATGGGGGCAAGGACACAGGGGCCCTATGATTCCCTATTGCCCGGGGCCCCATGAGTTGTCAGTCCACCCCTGTATGGAGAGTGTAAGTAGGTGCTTACAGGATGTTAGGATTGACTGTATTCTGGGCTCCTCTGTAGTGAGTATGCAGGCAGCCTATGAGAGCTAGGAAGGGGTTAAGGTCATTTCCCCTGTCCCGGGTGTAACGGAACCGACCCCAGACTGCGCTTGAGTACTTCCGTTAGACTACCGCTTCCCCGTCCGAACACCGACCACAGACACCACAGCCGACCATACAAGACTAGACGACACCAGTCTGTCCGAACACCGACCACTGACACCACCGCCGACCATACAAGACTAGACGACACCAGTCTGTCCGAACACCGACCACTGACACCACAGCCGACCATACAAGACTAGACGACACCAGTCTGTCCGAACACCGACCACTGACACCACAGCCGACCATACAAGACTAGACGACACCAATCTGTCCGAACACCGACCACAGACACCACAGCCGACCATACAAGACTAGACGACACCAATCTGTCCGAACACCGACCACAGACACCACAGCCGACCATACAAGACTAGACGACACCAGTCTGTCCGAACACCGACCATTGACACCACCGCCGACCATACAAGACTAGACGACACCAGTCTGTCCGAACACCGACCACTGACACCACCGCCGACCATACAAGACTAGACGACACCAATCTGTCCGAACACCGACCACAGACACCACAGAGACCATACAGGACTAGACGACACCAGTCTGTCCGAACACTGACCACAGACACCACCGCCGACCATACAAGACTAGACGGCACCAGTCTGTCCGAACACCGACCACTGACACCACCGCCGACCATACAAGACTAGACGGCACCAGTCTGTCCGAACACCGACCACTGACACCACCGCCGACCATACAAGACTAGACGACACCAGTCTGTCCGAACACCGACAATAGACACCACCGCTGACCATACAAGACTAGACGGCACCAATCTGTCCGAACACCGACCACTGACACCACCGCTGACCATACAAGACTAGACGACACCAGTCTGTCCGAACACCGACCACAGACACCACCGCTGACCATACAAGACTAGACGACACCAATCTTGGAGTAAAACCAGGAGGTAGACTAGTTTATTTGAACACAGATACAAGATATATACACTCAAGGGGACAATCTCCCCCCCCTGCATAATGACACAGGGAGGGGCAATCTACATTTAGTAACAAGAGACACACCAACAGACATTCCCGTCAGGAGGGAGGGCTGCTGGAGACACCCCCCCCCACTAAGCTAATACACACAAACACATATATCCCATAATAGTTTGCTCCCAAGCCAGACACACAATAAAACAATGGGATGCAGCCACAGGACATTAAACAATCAACAACCCCCACACAATATTAGGACAGATCACCCTGTACCCCTAACAGGCACAGGGTGACTTACACATAATAGGGATATGGGGAGGTGAGACAGGGGTCTCCCCACCTTTCCAAAGTGAGCTGGGTTACATGGGCCCCCACCCAAAGTTCATGGTCCTGCCCATTGCTGTGGGTCCATAAATTCAAGGGGATGGAACTAGCCTGGAGTCCGGCTCTGGTCCTGCGAGCATCCACATGAGAATGGAGGGGAAGGACTGCTGCACCATGTAGTCCTGCTGGAACATATGGCCCCCCTGTTTGTTCACCCTGTTGGGATTCTCCTTGGAAAAGGACTCTACCAGTGCTGATTGGAGCCTACTTTCCGAGACGGTATGACTTGGGCAGCCTGAGCCTGAGGACTGTGTATTATATTCTGTGAGAGAATGCGCATTAGGGAACTATACTTGTACAAACTCTTCAGTAAAGTTCAGTTTAACCATTAAACGCCTAGTCTGAAGCCCATCCAAGGGGTGCATCAAGGTATATGGAGTATCTAAAAAGCAGGGCTTGTAACGCACAATGAAGAAGAGGAGATAGAGAGCCACCATGTAGAGGAGTGGAGGGAGCAGTGGCCATCCGACCATTGCTATAAGTAACCAGGACTGGTGGGAATGTTGTAACAACTAGCCAGCGGGAGAATGGTACCAGGCATCACCAAAGGTCCACCCATGAGACTGCATGAATATTCAGTGTCAGAGACAGCAGACACATAAAGGAATATAGTCAAAAGACTATGAGCATGATACAGGAGACGGTCAGAGACTGCAGACATAGTACATGAGATGGTCAGAGACTGCAGACACAGTACAGGAGATGACCAGAGACTGCAGAACAGTACAGGAGACAGTCAGAGACTGCGGACACAGTACAGGAGATGGTCAGAGACTGTGGACATAGTACAGGAAATGACCAGAGACTGCGGACATAGTACAGGAGATGACCAGAGACTTCAGACACAGTACAGGAGATGACCAGAGACTGCGGACACAGTACAGGAACTGACCAGAGACTGCGGACATAGTACAGGAGACAGTCAGAGACTGCGGACACAGTACAGGAGACTGTGTGAGACTGCAGACATAGTACAGGAGACGGTCAGAGACTGCAGACATAGTACAGGAGATGGTCAGCGACTGCAGATATAGTACAGGAGACGGTCAGAGACTGCAGAAATAGTACAGGAGATGGTCAGAGTCTGCAGACACAGTACAGGAGATGACCAGAGACTGCAGACACAGTGCAGGAGATGACCAGAGACTGCGGACACAGTACAGGAGATGACCAGAGACTGCGGACACAGTACAGGAGATGACCAGAGACTGCGGACATAGTACAGGAGATGACCAGAGACTGCGGACACAGTACAGGAGATGACCAGAGACTGCAGACAGTACAGATGACCAGAGACTGCAGACACAGTACAGGAGATGACCAGAGACTGCGGACACAGTACAGGAGATGACCAGAGACTGCGGACACAGTACAGGAGATGACCAGAGACTGCAGACATAGTACAGGAGATGACCAGAGACTGCAGACACAGTACAGGAGATGACCAGAGACTGCGGACATAGTACAGGAGATTACCAGAGACTGCGGACATAGTACAGGAGATGACCAGAGACTGCGGACACAGTACAGGAGATTACCAGAGACTGCGGACACAGTACAGGGGATGACCAGAGACTGCGGACATAGTACAGGAGATGACCAGAGACTGCGGACATAGTAC
This sequence comes from Staurois parvus, assembly GCF_062004578.1. Classification (NCBI taxonomy): domain Eukaryota; kingdom Metazoa; phylum Chordata; class Amphibia; order Anura; family Ranidae; genus Staurois; species Staurois parvus. The sequence goes on from NW_028320711.1 coordinate 51,052, forward strand.
AGGAGATGACCAGAGATTGCAGACATAGTACAGGAGATGGTCAGAGACTGCAGACACGGTACAGGAGACGGTCAGAGACTGCAGACACGGTACAGGAGACGGTCAGAGACTGCAGACACGGTACAGGAGACGGTCAGAGACTGCAGAAATAGTACAGGAGACCGTGAACATGCTATAGGAGTTGTTGGGGACTGGCAACCTGAAGGGTCACACAAAAAAACCAACAGGGCCACATGTGGACCTTGGGCTGCAAGTTGGACACAGGGCCTTAGACTCTGCACCTTGGTGTAAGCCCACCCCCTTCTCGAAATGTGAGCATCCACGCCATGTGATGACCCCCAAGATTCAGGCAGCACATTTATACTAACAAAATAAAAAATGTTCCTGACCATTGGCTTCAGATCTGGGTGCGCTCCATCCCTCCAGCCCTATCAGACACAAGTCAGTCCCTGGCAGGGGCGGACTGACCATTTGGAAACTCGGGCACTGCCCGAGGGCCCGGGGTCAGTAGGGGGCCCCATGAGATGCCCCTGGTACCTTTTTCATAGGATTTTTTGAGTTTGAGCAAGGACACAGGGGCCCCATGATCCCCTATTGCCTGGGGGCCCCATGAGTTGCTAGTCCGCCTCTGGTCCCTGGATTCCAGACACAGTTGGAACCTTCTGACCAAATGGACAGATTTCTTCATCTGGAAAGACGACACAGAACTGGAAAACTCAAATCCTCCAAAATGTTCCGTTTGACTCCCCCATCCAACAGGATTACCATAAATTGGAACATTTTTTTTTTTTTTGGGGGGGGGGAGGGATGTTAATCCAGCTCCTGAGATCATGGGCACTCTCTGACATTCTTTGCGCTCATTCACTTGAAGTGCCCGCCATCTGGACGTGACCCTGGCATGGATGTGAGCGATCTGGCCGTTCCTGACACAAGCTGTCCTGAAGGGACGTAATCTGTACACTAATGATTACAATATGTTTTTCGGGATTCTTCTCTTGGAATAAACAGGCCGATGTCTGAAAAACACTTCACTCAGATTTGACGGCGGCGGTGGCAGGCGAGTGTCCCATGCTGGATGATATTTCCATTTTGTTTGGCAGAGGACGGTGCCATCGCCCACTCATGCTAATATATGTAAATATTCCGGGAGTGAAGCTCCTCCATGCAGAATGGCTTTTGATAAACATGTAGAAGAACTTCGGTGTGAACATTTGGAAGGGAGATGTGCCATGCCTATAGTTAGTGATTATGGGAGGTGGGGGACTATATGTACACTTCAAGGGTGCAAGACATTTTCTTCTCTTTAGAAATGAACAAAAAAAAAAATTACAAATCAAGACAGAAAAAAGTATCAGCTGCACACTTTGTGGTTCAAATCTATATAGGTGGCAAAAGGTGGTGCAGTGATATGAAGGATGACGGGTGACGGATGACGCCATTAAATATACA
>NW_028320711.1:55000-57500 GCF_062004578.1 Staurois parvus
ACCTACGAAGGGTCAGCTGCCTGTTTTAAAGTGGTTGTAAACTTCTGAATTAAAAACTAACAAAGCATATCCCTCTATAGTGTGTACTTGCCTCAACCCAAAGCACCGGGACAAATTTCTGTCTGCTCTCTCATTCCTCTGCTGTGCATGAGAAACTTCTGACAGTCTGTGCCAGTGGTCTCCAAACTGAGGCCTGGGGGTCAGATATGGTCCTTTGCTTGCATTTATCTGGCCCTTGAGGCACTGTTTCATCCACTGATACCAACATCGGGGCATAATTCCCACCCCCCCCACTCACCCCAATGAAGGGGCCACAATTCTTCCCAATGACACCAACAATTGGGCCCAATGGTATCAATGATGGACCACAATTCCACCCAATGACACCAATGATAGGGCACAATTCCTCCCACTGACACCAATAAATGGGCCCAGTGGCATTAATGATGGGGTACAATTCCTCACAATGACACCAATGATAGGGCCCAATGACACCAATGATAGGGCCCAATGACACCAATGATAGGGCACAATTCCTCCCACTGACACCAATAAATGGGACCAGTGGCATTAATGATGGGATACAATTCATCCCAATGATACCAAATATAGGGCATTGCTTTTTCCTACTAATGTAGGGACCTTCTCTACTACTCCCAATGGCCACAGTCAAACCCCCCTAAAAAGTCTGAAGTACAGTAAACTGGCCCTTTGTTTAGAAAGTTTGGAGACTCATGATTTATGTTGGCACCATATAATTCCGAGAGACAGCACTGCCCCCCTCCAGCACACAGCAGGTGATTGACAAGCTCAGCTGTGCATGTTTCTCTATGAGTGGTAGTATGTCCATTCCCTTTACTCAGGTCTCAGATTACACTCATCCCCTTGCTCTATGCTGTGCTATGTGTGCCAGGAAGTGAGGTGGAGCTTTATCTGACTTGCTGCAGCTTCTAATGCACATTGTGAGAAGCTCCCAGTGTGCAGTGACATCACAGTAACCAGGGGAGGAGCCGGTACACCTGTGCAAGACTGAAGGGGAGGAGCTTTTACACCTATGCAAGACTGAAGGGGAGTATATGGGACACCTGTGCAAGACTGGATGGGAGGAGCCGGTACACCTGTGCAAGACTGCAGGGGAGGAGCTGGTACACCTGTTCAAGACTGAAGGGGAGGAGCCGGTACACCTGTACAAGACTAAAGGGGAGGGGCCAGTACACCTGTGCAAGACTGAAGGGGATGATCCAGTACACCTGTGCAAGACTGAGGGGGAGGAGCCGGTACACCTGTGCAAGACTGAAGGGGAGGAGCCGGTACACCTGTGCAAGACTGTAGGGGATGATCCAGTACACTTGTGCAAGACTGAGGGGGAGGAGCCGGTACACCTGTACAAGACTAAAGGGGAGGAGCTGGTACACCTGTACAAGACTAAAGGGGAGGAGCCAGCACATCTGTGCAAGACTGAAGGGGAGGATCCTGTACACCTGTGCAGGACTGAAGGGGAGGATCCTGTACACCTGTGCAAGACTGGAGGGGAGGATTCTGTACACCTGTGCAGGACTGAAGGGGAGGATCCTGTACACCTGTGCAGGACTGAAGGGGAGGATCCTGTACACCTGTGCAGGACTGAAGGGGAGGATCCTGTACACCTGTGCAGGACTGAAGGGAAGGCCGGAGATCAGCTTGAAGGTAAATCTCCTCTTCCCTGGACCTCACCTACATTTGTATGGATATGGTCATATCAGCGAGAAGTGGATAGCAGAGGGATGCGACTTGGCTGTTGCGATTGTTCTGAGAATTTGATGAGAACAGAGAGAAGGAGCCGCAGAGCAGAAAGTGGAGGAAGAGCCAAGAGATACATTGTGACAAAGTGTCTCTTCGTTTCCTTCTCCAGTTCTCGTTGTATCTTCTCTTCTGAACAGATTGGAAAGCCATCAAATTCTGTCACAACACCCGACGTGCCAGGTGTGCCGGGGACTATAATTCCGAGAAGCCGAAAGTGGATCTCCAGAAAATTGTTTGTAAATTTTTCTATTCTTTCAATTTTGTGTTTTTTCCTCCGTTGGCTCTGATGTTCTCTCTTCCTAGCAGCCGGGCGGAGACAATTGGCGGTGAGTGTTGCCAAGAATGAACTTTGCTCCTTTGTCCCCGCATTCTTTATTGGAAAAGTTTGAAGATGCCTGGATTCTGAAAGGCTGCCGGGGAGACTTATACTGGCTGGAGATTCCTGTTACAGATAATCCTCAATTTTATTGAAAACAAGAAATGTTTCAATTAAAAAAATTGTCTCCGATAAATAAAAAAACAAACAAGCGAACAAAAAAAATTGTCTCCGGATTAAAAGGATTTTTAGTAAACTGTAATAAATTCCTCACCTGCCAACATGGACCGTATGTCTGTTTACATCTGTTGTTTGTCCGTTTACATCCATTTTTTTTGTCCATTCCTTTTTTTTAAATTTATTTTTATGGAAGAAAAATAAGGTTTTCTTCCGTAAAAAAAA
>NW_028320711.1:62500-104343 GCF_062004578.1 Staurois parvus
GGAAAAGACAAATTGTCAACTCCCATGTAAACAGGTAAAAATGGCTTTTCACCAAAGTGTGGCCAATGTGGTGGAGGTCTCAGTGCGGCAAAGGACCACATCAGGGGCGGACTGACCATTTGGAAACTCGGTCACTGCCCGAGGGCCCGGGGTCATTAGGGGGCCGCATGAGATGCCCCTGGTACCTTTTTCATAGGCTTTTTTTGAGTTTGGGCAAGGACACAGGGGCCCCATGATCCCCATTGCCCGGAGGCCCCATGAGTTGTCAGTCCGCCCCTGGACCACATTCAGTCTGGGGTATTGTAGACCTGGCTGCTGGATGGGTATGGATGGAGAACTAAGAAGAAGCCAGAGGGCGCCAATCTAAGGGCAGTGTACAAAGTAACAGCAGGTCCGTACACAAATGGCGACTTGACAAAGGAGACTTGACAGAATGCATGCACATGAAACGCGTTGTCCCAGTTACCAGCCCAGCTTGTGTCTCAAGCCCAGGATTCAGCTTTCGCCCACATTCAGGCCATGGTGACATCACATCCGGAGCGCCGCGATCTTTGGCTCAGTCACACGTCGCTCTACAGCCTTCCTTCCCGGCTTGGCTGGATAGGAATTGGTGGAGCAGATGAAGGGGCAATAATATGGGCAGCCCTGGAACAGGAACCCAAATGATGGGGGGGACAGGAGGAGAAATAGGGGGGCGGCAGGCTGGGCCAATAGTCCAGAAAGCAGCTGGCAGAAGAAGGAGAGGAGTCTGGAATGTGCACTTGTACAGAGAGCTGACCCTGGCCCCCGCACATCTCAGGGGTGGCACACACCGGGTACCCCCACCCACAGGCACTCACCGGGGTCCAGGGTCTGCAGCTAGCATCAGTGCTGTGTCCTGCAAAGCCAGCAGAGAGTGGAGAACTTGTGTCTGGAGTGGAGGAGAAGCAGGCTGATGAGGGTGTTGTGTCCACGGTGGGGGCAGATCAGAGACAGCAAGGGGGTTCTGCATGGGGGGCTTTGCAAAGGCTGAATGTGCTGCAGACCCTGTTCTCAGCAATCCTACTTGGTGATCACCAAAAGAGCCTCCAACAATCCCTGGACTCTTTCCTGCTTTCCTGGGGCCCCCCACAGTGGCGGAATGCCAGGGCCCGGTCACAAGTGTGACCAAGAAGCAAGAAGGAGGTGGGGCAGTGTTTCAGATTCTTCAAAGTACAGTAAAGGAATGAAAGATATTGTGCAGTTTTCTGGCGCTAAATAAATTCTTATCTGTGTAGGTAAACTATATGGCCAAACTTTTGACACATGACCATCACTCATACACTATATGGCCAAAAGTATGTAGACCCACTCCAAACGATGGAGCTCAGGTGTCTCCGGTGAAAGGTCCTAAAAATACCCCATCAAAGAGATTGTAGGCAATTTTGCTCTTCCAACCTTGTGGTAACAGTTTGGTGAAGACCCTTTTCTATTCCACCATGACGGTTCCCTGTGCACAAAGCCAGCTCCATAAAGACATGGATGACCAGTTTGATGTGAGGAACTTGAGTGTTCTGCACAGAGCCCTGACCTCAACTCCACTGAATACCTTTGGGTTGATTTGGAACACTGATGGTGAGCCATGTCTTTTCATCCAACATCAGGACATAACCCCACAAATGATCTTTTGGCTGATTGGCCACAAACATACTCTACAGACATACTCTAAAAATGTTATGGGAAGCCTTCCCAGAAGATTAGAGCCAGCTCCATAAAGATCTAGTTTGACAAGTTTTCAATCCTACTGAACACCTTTGGGATGAACTGGAATGCGAATTATAAGCCAGGTCTTCCCAACCAACATCAGTACCTAACTTCACAAATGCTATTTTGGCTGATTGGACACAAATTCCCACAGATATACTCCAAAATGTTATGGGAAGCCTTCCCAGAAAGTAAAGTTTCATAAGACTTGGTTTGAGCAGCTTGGTGTGGAGGAACTTTAGTGTCTTGCAAAGAACCCTGACATCAACCTTACTGAACACCTCTGTAATGAATCGAAACACCAATCATAAGCCAGGTCTTTATTTTTTGGTGCTCAACATGGGGTACAACATGCGGGCCAGGTCTTCTCATCCAACATCAGTACCTGACCACATATATGGACACAGATTCCCGAAGACACCTTCCAAAACCTTGTAGAAAGTTCCTTCAGATGAATGGAGTACGACTCCACCATAAAGGCTGGCCAAATCTGTATAGAAACGGTTTGCCCAGTCTGGTGTGGAGGAACTCGAGTGTCCTGTACAGAGCTCTGACCTCAACTCTACTTTGAGATGAATTAGATTGCAAATTGTGCTCCAGGTCTTCTCATCCAACATTATTATCCAACCTTGTAAATGTTCTTTCGACTGAATGGGCACAAATTCCACAGACACACTCCATAGTTTTGAGGAAACTCTCCCCAAAAGAGTGGAGGCTGTCTCACCAGATTTTTGGAGATAGCTGAGTGACATCTCCTATGAGCACTGGAAAGGTCCACAATGCCTTGCTATCAATCACAAAGTCAATGAGTGGAGCTAAGTATGGTTAGGCACTCACTGAATGGTGGAGGCTGGTTAGTCAGCCCGTGAGAATGCTCCTGGCTCTGCCCACTGCTGCTGTACATACGTTGGTGCAAGGGTGGCAATGCAGCAGTGCTTTGCACAGGGAGGGGAATGTGACCCTCTAAAAGGAAATGCATATGCAGCGGTTCCTCAGTAGATTGCTAGGTGGGTTCACATTAAAGGATCAGCTGGCAGTTCAGATAGCAGAAAAAAAAAATTGTATTTTGCCCATAGTTCTGCTTTAAATAAAAAAAATACATTAGTGAACAATTGTAATCCTCTAATCACCTGATTTTCTGTTTTTTCCCTGTTTTTGCATAAATACATAAAAAGTTGAAATCCAAAGATTACCAAAAAAAAAAAAAAAGAGAATTTCCAGATCAGGAGTGGACTGACAACTCATGGGGCCCCCGGGCAATAGGGGATCATGGGGCCCCTGTGTCCTTGCTCAAACTCAAAAAAGCCTATGAAAAAGGTACCAGGGGCATCTCATGGGGCCCCCTACTGACCCCAGGCCCTCGGGCAGTGCCCGAGTTTCCAAATGGTCAGTCCGCCCCTGTTCCAGATAACGTCTCTCACATGACTACTTGTAATATCAGATTCTCTCTCTAACTAAAGTATTGATGGTTTTCCCATCTGCCCATTTTTTTGTTTCTTTTCTTTTTTTTTTTTTATTTCAGCAGTTTCAGGAGAGGTTTCACCGTTTTTCTGCTTGGCTGGCCTATAGATCGCAGCTTTCCAAATACCTGGATAAATGACCGGCGGCGGTCCTCAGAAAACCAGCAAACTCCCAATGAACGCACACCGGCAGGAAGATTCGCTCAGGAAACATCTTTTGTGTTTTTCTTCAGCAGAGTGTGTTTTATTTTGTAACTATTTTTGTGGGGGTTTTGCCATCAAAAAGCAACAATTTGACATTGAATTTTGCTACAGCTGGATTCCTTTTCTAAATTTCACAGTTTTTCAGCATTGTGCATAAAATTGTGTAGATGAAGTAAACTTTTACATCTTAAATTTTCACAGTTGACTCAGTAGGAAGGGTCAACGAGGTGGTCTGGCTCCTCCCCCTTCAGCCATATACTCCTCATAAATCTGTCCTTCCTTCTATCCTCTGTTTCCTCCACCGCTGCCTCAGTCTGTCTTCTCTTCTCACCCAGTGCAATGGTATATTTCATTCTTTGGCCTCACCAACGCACCGACTCAATGGGGGGGATTTACGAAAACTGGAGCACACAGATTCTGGTGCCGTTGTGCATAGTAACCAATCAGCTTCCAGGTTTTATTGTCAAAGCTTAATTGAACAAGCTGAAGTTAAACAGGCCATACATTGGTCGAATTCCAAATGGTTTTTCGAGCGAAAATCGAAAACATTGTTCATTCTGTAATCCAATGGTGCCACCAATGATTTCGAAAGTCAGAAGTTTTTCACAAATTTTCCAGCATGCCCAATAAATGAAATGGGGAGGAACCATAAAAATCAGCCGGTGCCATTGCCCCACTAACAGAGCGAAAATCGGCCAATAATTCTTAGGTCCAATTTTCAAGCTTTCGGAAATTGACCCATGTATGGCCCGCCGTAGAAGCTGATTGGTTACTACGCACAGCTGCACCAGATTCTGTGTACACAAGTTTTTGTAAATCTTCCCCAATGTCTGGTTATAAAATATCTGAGAAGAAAACCAGTCCCCTGCCAGGATGTTTCAGAGAAGGACCCTTGCTCTATGTATGGAAGCGGTGATTTCTCTGGAGAGGTCCAGCACACCTCCTGTTTAATCAGATCTATAGCTAACCAATCAGCAAAGCTCTGCCCCCCAGATGATTGGACCTCTGTAGAGAGACCATTTCTTTCACAGAGAGAGCAAGGATCCTTCTGTGCAGCATGCTGGCAGGAGACAGCCTTTTCTATGGCTTGAAAGCAGCCACAACCCAAGTAGAAAGCCTGTCCCGTGCCAGAATGCTGTAGAGAAGTAGCTTTTAGGCTCTGGATCTGAGCTTGCAACCTCTGTGGTTTCTGGCTGTGGCTCCTGAGTTGCTGGCCAGCTCCCTGTCTGATCTCTCAGGACAACCTATCCTTGCATCTTGTTTCTGGTAAACCTTGATCTCCTCGCTCCTCCCATGAGCTTCCTATTTAGGACCCGTCCCCCGCGCTTCCTGTTTGCTGGATTATTGTCCTCTCTCCAGATGACATCTTGCTCCTTTGTGTACCTGCAGCTGTCCATGTCTCCACTGCCACTTGTCACTGACCTTTGGCTTGTTCCTCAACTATGCTTCTGCTTGATCTCAACCTGAAACCACTCATTACCAACCTTTGGCTTGTTCCTTGACTACGCTTCCACTCGATCTCAACCTGAAACCACTCATTACCAACCTTTGGCTTGTTCCTCAACTACGCTTCTGCTTGATCTCAACCTGAAACCACTCATTACTAACCTTTGGCTTGTTCCTCAACTACGCTTCTGCTTGATCTCAACCTGAAACCACTCATTACCAACCTTTGGCTTGTTCCTCGACTACGCTTCCACTCAATCTCAACTTGAAACCACTCATTACCAACCTTTGGCATGTTCCTTGACTGCGCTTCCACTCGATCTCAACCTGAAACCACTCATTACCAACCTTTGGCATGTTCCTTGACTACGCTTCTGCTTGATATCAACCTGAAACCACTCATTACCGACCTTTGGCATGTTTCCTTGACTACGCTTCCGCTTGATCTCAACCTGAAACCACTCATTACCAACCTCTGGCTTGTTCCTCGACTACGCTTCCACTCGATCTCAACCTGAAACCACTCATTACCAACCTTTGGCATGTTCCTTGACTACGCTTCCACTCGATCTCAACCTGAAACCACTCATTACCAACCTTTGGCATGTTCCTTGACTACGCTTCCACTCGATCTCAACCTGAAACCACTCATTACCAACCTTTGGCATGTTCCTTGACTACGCTTCCACTCGATCTCAACCTGAAACCACTCATTACCGACCTTTGGCATGTTCCTTGACTACGCTTCCACTCGATCTCAACCTGAAACCACTCATTACCAACCTCTGGCTTGTTTACTGACTACACTTCTCCTTGAACCCTATTTGCTATATCTGTTACTGGACCCCGGCTTGCTCACCTCCTGGTGGGGCGATCCTGAGTAACGTGACCTTGTACTAACATGCAGCAAAACCCATCTCCACCATCAGGAGCTTTGGGGGAAAAAAAATGTTTAGTGCTTAGACCAGGGGTGGGCAAACTTTTTGACTTGAGGGCCGCAATGGGTTCATATATTGGACCCGGGGGCCGGACCAAGAGTAGATGAATGATGTGTATGTGTCATCCATAGTACGTATAGTAATATTCCCCCATAGTAAGCAAAGTAATTAATCCCCCATAGTAATTCATCCCCCATAGTAATTCATCCCCCATAGTAATTCATCCCCCATATAGTAATTCATCCCCCATATAGTAATTCATCCCCCATAGTAATTCATCCCCCATATAGTAATTCATCCCCCATATAGTAATTCATCCCCCATAGTAATTCATCCCCCATATAGTAATTCATCCCCCATAGTAATTCATCCCCCATATAGTAATTCATCCCCCATAGTAATTCATCCCCCATATAGTAATTCATCCCCCATATAGGTAATTCATCCCCCATAGTAATTCATCCCCCATAGTAATTCATCCCCCATATAGTAATTCATCCCCCATAGTAATTCATCCCCCATATAGTAATTCATCCCCCCTATAGTAATTCATCCCCCCTATAGTAATTCATCCCCCATAGTAATTCATCCCCCATATAGTAATTTATCCCCCATATAGTAATTCATCCCCCATAGTAATTCATCCCCCATATAGTAATTCATCCCCCATATAGTAATTCATCCCCCATAGTAATTCAACCCCCATATAGTAATTCATCCCCCATATAGTAATTCATCCCCCATAGTAATTCATCCCCCATATAGTAATTCATCCCCCATATAGTAATTCATCCCCCATAGTAATTCATCCCCCATATAGTAATTCATCCCCCATATAGTAATTCATCCCCCATAGTAATACATCCCCCATATAGTAATTCATCCCCCCTATAGTAATTCATCCCCCATATAGTAATTCATCCCCCATAGTAATTCATCCCCCATATAGTAATTTATCCCCCATATAGTAATTCATCCCCCATAGTAATTCATCCCCCATATAGTAATTCATCCCCCATATAGTAATTCATCCCCCATAGTAATTCAACCCCCATATAGTAATTCATCCCCCATATAGTAATTCATCCCCCATAGTAATTCATCCCCCATATAGTAATTCATCCCCCATATAGTAATTCATCCCCCATAGTAATTCAACCCCCATATAGTAATTCATCCCCCATATAGTAATTCATCCCCCATATAGTAATTCATCCCCCTATAGTAATTCATCCCCCATATAGTAATTCATCCCCCCTATAGTAATTCATCCCCCATAGTAATTCATCCCCCATATAGTAAGTCCCCCCTATAGTAATTCATCCCCCATAGTAATTCATCACCCCTATAGTAAGTCCCCCCTATAGTAATTCATCCCCCTATAGTAATTCATCCCCCCTATAGTAATTCATCCCCCTATAGTAATTCATCCCCCTATAGTAATTCATCCCCCATATAGTAATTCATCCCCCCTATAGTAATTCATCCCCCATAGTAATTCAACCCCCATATAGTAATTCATCCCCCCTATAGTAATTCATCCCCCATAGTAATTCATCCCCCATATAGTAAGTCCCCCCTATAGTAATTCATCCCCCATAGTAATTCATCCCCCCTATAGTAAGTCCCCCCTGTGTCAATTTACTTACCTTTGCTCCGCGCGTTCCTCTCCCCGTGTTCCCGCGCCGTTCCGGTCTTCAGGGCGGACTGTGAGAGGAGCCTAGCTCCCCTCACGTTCGTCACACTGCCCCGCCAACACACATCCTGACAGCCTCACATCACGCTCCGCGGCCCGGATTAAAAGGTCCGCCGGGCCGTAGTTTGCCCATTGCTGGCTTAGACCCTCTTCAGGTAAGCCCATGTCATCCACCAGAGTGACCTGCTTGTGTACTTATCCTGCTGGTTTCTAGAAGCTTCTCTACTGTTTTATCTATTGGTCTCCATGCTTGACCCCTGACTGTGGCAGTACTCTTGCTCTCTGTGTGGAAGCAGAGGTCTCTCTGCGGAGGTCTGACATACTGCCTGTTGGACCAATCATCCGTGAGCATGAGCTTTGCTGATTGGAGAACTATAGGTCTGATTCAGCAGAGGTTGTGCTGGACCTCACCAGAGAGACCACTGCTTCTACAAAGAGAGCAAGGGTTTTTCTCTGCAGTGTGCTGGCAGGGGGACATTTTTTCTACTCAAGCTGTGGCTGCTTTCCAAAGAAAACAAACTGCATGTCAGGAGTGTGTACTGCTCCTGATCCATAGTAGCTGCTGATCTCCAGCATCCTGGTTTTGGCTGAGCTCCACTCTCCCTGTCTGACTGTCCACCTACATGATGAATTGTGACACAGCCTCTGGGTGGAGTTCAAACCTGATTTAAGCCTGCCAAGCCCTCAGTCTCATGCTTGTGATAGTGTTTGTAACACGTGCATCAAGCTTGCTGTTTGCCCATCTTGTTCCTGTGTCTTGACCTTCATCTTCACCTGATGCCTGCCCAGCCAGCTAGCTTGGGTTTCCTTGTTATCGACCTCAGATTGGACTTTGACTACGCTCTGAACTCAGCCTGCTCTTTGACCACAGATTTAACCCTGACTACTCTCAGAACACCCTGAACCATGAATCAAATGATAAACTTTAAGAATGAATCCGAAATGAAACAAATCTAATGTTTACGTTGGGCACATCTCTTGTAGCCAAGCACTATAGCCAGGGCCGGGGCAAGGTGTGGGTGGGGGGCAGCTGCCCTGGGCAAGGGGGCAGAGAACGGACACAAGGAAACCCATTCTGCAGAATGCATTAACAGTGGGGGAGGGGGTGCAGTTCCACATCCTTCCCTTGGGCACTAGCTGAACCTGGCCCGGTACTGACTATAGCATCGTGTATAAGGCCTGGGGACAGCGGAGTGCCGGTCGGCTTGCTTGCCCTCTTGGAAAGGCGAAGATTCCGGAAGCCAGCTATTGCCTGACCGCCGGCGCTACAGGTAGGCGTGACACTGAAAGGCTTTGTGAACTTTTTGTTGGGATACACCGGGAATGTATCCGTCTGATTTAATATGAAAGTGCCGAAGCGCCATTTGCTGGGGACTCTGACATCCAGTTCTGCAGAACCCGCAGAACCCAGCCGGTTGATGGCGTCGGATTGATTAGAATTAAACCGCAAAGGCGCCCCCACTTCTTCCCTCTTTGATTTCTCTCTTCTTTATTCTTACGGCGTGTTTACTGAGGCGCTATTGAATGGAATGAAATCCTAACACAAATAAAAACTGAAAAGAGACAATTGTAATCCGATAATACAGACGCACTTTACTTACTTCAAAACTGTATATATACAGCATGTCCCAGAAGTGACCCCCCCCCCGGACTGTATACAATGTATATATACAGCATGTCCCAGAAGTGAGCCCCCCCCCGGACTGTATACAATGTATATATACAGCATGTCCCAGAAGTGAGCCCCCCCTCCCCCGGACTGTATACAATGTATATATATATATCTCCCAGAAGTGAGCCCCCCCTCCCCCGGACTGTATACAATGTATATATACAGCATGTCCCAGAAGTGAGCCCCCCCCCGGACTGTATACAATGTATATATACAGCATGTCCCAGAAGTGAGCCCCCCCCGGACTGTATACAATGTATATATACAGCATGTCCCAGAAGTGAGCCCCCCCTCCCCCGGACTGTATACAATGTATATATACAGCATGTCCCAGAAGTGAGCCCCCCTCCCCCGGACTGTATACAATGTATATATACAGCATGTCCCAGAAGTGAGCCCCCCCCCCGGACTGTATACAATGTATATATATATACAGCATGTCCCAGAAGTGAGCCCCCCCCCCGGACTGTATACAATGTATATATACAGCATGTCCCAGAAGTGAGCCCCCCCTCCCCCGGACTGTATACAATGTATATATATATATCTCCCAGAAGTGAGCCCCCCCCGGACTGTATACAATGTATATATACAGCATGTCCCAGAAGTGAGCCCCCCCCCGGACTGTATACAATGTATATATATATATCTCCCAGAAGTGAGCCCCCCCCCGGACTGTATACAATGTATATATACAGCATGTCCCAGAAGTGAGCCCCCCCTCCCCCGGACTGTATACGATGTATATATACAGCATGTCCCAGAAGTGAGCCCCCCCCCCCGGACTGTATACAATGTATATATACAGCATGTCCCAGAAGTGAGCCCCCCCCCGGACTGTATACAATGTATATATACAGCATGTCCCAGAAGTGAGCCCCCCCCCGGACTGTATACAATGTATATATATATACAGCATGTCCCAGAAGTGAGCCCCCCCCCGGACTGTATACAATGTATATATACAGCATGTCCCAGAAGTGACCCCCCCTCCCCCGGACTGTATACAATGTATATATACAGCATGTCCCAGAAGTGAGCCCCCCCTCCCCCGGACTGTATACAATGTATATATACAGCATGTCCCAGAAGTGAGCCCCCCCTCCCCCGGACTGTATACAATGTATATATACAGCATGTCCCAGAAGTGAGCCCCCCCTCCCCCGGACTGTATACAATGTATATATACAGCATGTCCCAGAAGTGACCCCCCCTCCCCCGGACTGTATACAATGTATATATACAGCATGTCCCAGAAGTGACCCCCCCTCCCCCGGACTGTATACAATGTATATATACAGCATGTCCCAGAAGTGAGCCCCCCCCCCGGACTGTATACAATGTATATATACAGCATGTCCCAGAAGTGAGCCCCCCCCCGGACTGTATACAATGTATATATACAGCATGTCCCAGAAGTGAGCCCCCCCCCGGACTGTATACAATGTATATATACAGCATGTCCCAGAAGTGAGCCCCCCCCCCGGACTGTATACAATGTATATATACAGCATGTCCCAGAAGTGAGCCCCCCCTCCCCCGGACTGTATACAATGTATATATACAGCATGTCCCAGAAGTGACCCCCCCCCCGGACTGTATACAATGTATATATACAGCATGTCCCAGAAGTGAGCCCCCCCCCCCGGACTGTATACAATGTATATATACAGCATGTCCCAGAAGTGAGCCCCTCCCCCCGGACTGTATACAATGTATATATATATATACAGCATGTCCCAGAAGTGAGCCCCCCCCGGACTGTATACAATGTATATATACAGCATGTCCCAGAAGTGACCCCCCCTCCCCCGGACTGTATACAATGTATATATACAGCATGTCCCAGAAGTGAGCCCCCCCTCCCCCGGACTGTATACAATGTATATATACAGCATGTCCCAGAAGTGACCCCCCCTCCCCCGGACTGTATACAATGTATATATACAGCATGTCCCAGAAGTGAGCCCCTCCCCCGGACTGTATACAATGTATATATACAGCATGTCCCAGAAGTGAGCCCCCCCCCCGGACTGTATACAATGTATATATACAGCATGTCCCAGAAGTGACCCCCCCTCCCCCGGACTGTATACAATGTATATATACAGCATGTCCCAGAAGTGAGCCCCCCCTCCCCCGTACTGTATACAATGTATATATACAGCATGTCCCAGAAGTGAGCCCCCCCCCGGACTGTATACAATGTATATATACAGCATGTCCCAGAAGTGAGCCCCCCCTCCCCTGGACTGTATACAATGTATATATACAGCATGTCCCAGAAGTGACCCCCCCTCCCCCGGACTGTATACAATGTATATATACAGCATGTCCCAGAAGTGAGCCCCCCCCCCCGGACTGTATACAATGTATATATACAGCATGTCCCAGAAGTGAGCCCCCCCTCCCCCGGACTGTATACAATGTATATATACAGCATGTCCCAGAAGTGAGCCCCCCCTCCCCCGGACTGTATACAATGTATATATACAGCATGTCCCAGAAGTGACCCCCCCTCCCCCGGACTGTATACAATGTATATATACAGCATGTCCCAGAAGTGACCCCCCCTCCCCCGGACTGTATACAATGTATATATACAGCATGTCCCAGAAGTGAGCCCCCCCCCCGGACTGTATACAATGTATATACAGTCATGGCCGAAATTGTTGGCACCCTTGATATTTCTCCAGGAAATCATGTATTTCTCACGAAACGTATTGCATTAACACATGTTTTGCTATACACATGTTTATTCCCTTTGTGTGTATTGGGACAAAACAAAAAAAGGGAGGAAAGAAAGCAAATTCGACATAATGTCACACAAACCTCCAAAAATGGGCTGGACAAAAGTATTGGCACCCTTTCACAACTGCGGATAAATAAGAATGTTACAAGCATGTGATGCTCCTGTAAACTCACCTGGGGCAAGTAACAGGTGTGGGCAATATAGAAATCACACCTGAAAGCAGATAAAAAGGAGAGACGTTCACTTAACCTTTGCATTGTGTGTCTGTCTGTGCCACACTAAGCATGGACAACAGAAAGAGGAGACGAGAATTGTCTGAGGACCTGAGAACCAAAATTGTGGCAAAATATCAACAATCTCAAGGTTACAAGTCCATCTCCAGAGAACTAGATTTGCCTTTGTCCACAGTGCGCAACATTATCAAGAAGTTTGCAACCCATGGCACTGTAGCTAATCTCCCTGGTCGTGGACGGATGAGGAAAATTGATGAAAGATTGCAACGCAGAATAGTCCGGATGGTGGATAAGCAGCCCCAAACATGTTCCAAAGACATTCAAGCTGTCCTGCAGGCTCAGGGAGCATCAGTGTCAGCGCGAACTATCCGTCGACATTTAAATGAAATGAAACGCTATGGCAGGAGACCCAGGAGGACCCCACTGCTGACACAGAGACATAAAAAAGCAAGACTACAGTTTGCCAAAATGTACTTGAGTAAGCCAAAAGCCTTCTGGGAAAACGTCTTGTGGACAGATGAGACCAAGATAGAGCTTTTCGGTAAAGCACATCATTCTACTGTTTACCGAAAACGGAATGAGGCCTACAAAGAACAAAACACAGTACCTACGGTAAAATATGGTGGAGGTTCAATGATGTTTTGGGGTTGTTTTGCTGCCTCTGGCACTGGGTGCCTTGACTGTGTGCAAGGCATCATGAAATCTGAGGATTACCAAAGGATTTTGGGTCGCACTGTAGGGCCCAGTGTCAGAAAGCTGGGTTTGCGTCCAAGATCCTGGGTCTTCCAGCAGGACAATGACCCCAAACATACGTCAAAAAGCACTCAGAAATGGATGGCAAAGAAGCGCTGGAGAGTTCTGAAGTGGCCAGCAATGAGCCCAGATCTAAATCCCATTGAACACCTGTGGAGAGATCTTAAAATTGCTGTTGGGAAAAGGTGTCCTTCCAATAAGAGAGACCTGGAGCTGTTTGCAAAGGAAGAGTGGTCCAAAATTCCGGGTGAGAGGTGTCAGAAGCTTATTGATGGTTATAGGAAGCGACTGATTTCAGTTATGTTTTCCAAAGGGTGTGCAACCAAATATTAAGTTAAGGGTGCCAATACTTTTGTCCAGCCCATTTTTGGGGTTTTGTGTGACATTATGTCATATTTGCTTTTCTGCCTCTGTTTTATATTTGTTCCAATACATACAAAGGGAATAAACATGTGTATAGCAAAACATGTGTTAATGCAATACCTTTTTTGTGTGAAATACTTGATTTTCAGGAAAAATATCAAGGGTGCCAACAATTTCGGCCATGACTGTATATATACAGCATGTCCCAGAAGTGAGCCCCCCCCCAGACTGTATACAATGTATATATACAGCATGTCCCAAAAGTGAGCCCCCCTCCCCCGGACTGTATACAATGTATATATACAGCATGTCCCAGAAGTGACCCCCCCCCCCCCGGACTGTATACAATGTATATATATACAGCATGTCCCAGAAGTGAGCCCCCCCCCCGGACTGTATACAATGTATATATACAGCATGTCCCAGAAGTGAGCCCCCCCTCCCCCGGACTGTATACAATGTATATATACAGCATGTCCCAGAAGTGAGCCCCCCCCCCGGACTGTATACAATGTATATATACAGCATGTCCCAGAAGTGACCCCCCCCCCCCCGGACTGTATACAATGTATATATACAGCATGTCCCAGAAGTGAGCCCCTCCCCCGGACTGTATACAATGTATATATACAGCATGTCCCAGAAGTGAGCCCCCCCTCCCCCGGACTGTATACAATGTATATATACAGCATGTCCCAGAAGTGAGCCCCTCCCCCGGACTGTATACAATGTATATATACAGCATGTCCCAGAAGTGAGCCCCCCCTCCCCCGGACTGTATACAATGTATATATACAGCATGTCCCAGAAGTGACCCCCCCCCGGACTGTATACAATGTATATATACAGCATGTCCCAGAAGTGAGCCCCTCCCCCGGACTGTATACAATGTATATATACAGCATGTCCCAGAAGTGAGCCCCCCCTCCCCCGGACTGTATACAATGTATATATACAGCATGTCCCAGAAGTGAGCCCCCCCTCCCCCGGACTGTATACAATGTATATATACAGCATGTCCCAGAAGTGAGCCCCCCCCCCGGACTGTATACAATGTATATATACAGCATGTCCCAGAAGTGAGCCCCCCCCCCGGACTGTATACAATGTATATATACAGCATGTCCCAGAAGTGAGCCCCCCCTCCCCCGGACTGTATACAATGTAAATATACAGCATGTCCCAGAAGTGAGCCCCCCCTCCCCCGGACTGTATACAATGTATATATACAGCATGTCCCAGAAGTGAGCCCCCCCCCCGGACTGTATACAATGTATATATACAGCATGTCCCAGAAGTGAGCCCCCCCTCCCCCGGACTGTATACAATGTATATATATATCTCCCAGAAGTGAGCCCCCCCCCGGACTGTATACAATGTATATATACAGCATGTCCCAGAAGTGAGCCCCCCTCCCCCGGACTGTATACAATGTATATATATATATCTCCCAGAAGTGAGCCCCCCTCCCCCGGACTGTATACAATGTATATATATATATCTCCCAGAAGTGAGCCCCCCCCCCGGACTGTATACAATGTATATATACAGCATGTCCCAGAAGTGAGCCCCCCCTCCCCCGGACTGTATACAATGTATATATATATCTCCCAGAAGTGAGCCCCCCCCCGGACTGTATACAATGTATATATACAGCATGTCCCAGAAGTGAGCCCCCCTCCCCCGGACTGTATACAATGTATATATATATATCTCCCAGAAGTGAGCCCCCCCTCCCCCGGACTGTATACAATGTATATATATATATATATAGTATCTCCCAGAAGTGAGCCCCCCCTCCCCCGGACTGTATACAATGTATATATATATATACAGTGTCTCCCAGAAGTGAGTCCCCCTCCCCCGGACTGTATACAATGTATATATATATATATACAGTGTCTCCCAGAAGTGAGCCCCCCTCCCCCGGACTGTATACAATGTATATATATATATACAGTGTCTCCCAGAAGTGAGCCCCCCCTCCCCCGGACTGTATACAATGTATATATATATATATATATATATATATATATATACACATTATCTCCCGGAAGTGAGCCCCCCCCCCCCCCGCCCCCCTCACATTTGTGTCAATATTTGATTCTCTCTTTCCATGTGACAACACTGAAGAAATGACACTTTGCTACAATGTGACGTAGTCAGAGTACAGATTGTATAACATGTAGATTTTCTGTCCCCTCAAAATAACTCCACACACCGCCATTAATGTCTAAACCGCCGGCAACAAAAGTGACTCCGCCCCTAAGTGACAAGGTCCACATTGGGCCCAAAGTGTCAATATTCTGTGTGGACTCCTAGAAGACACAGCAGCGCACTGGACAGCCAGCATATAGCACAGCGGCAGCCAAGGTGTGCAGTGTTCCCCCCCCCGTTCCTCAAGGAGGGGTGGGCTCCCTCCAGACATACCTGCCCTCAGTCTATCCATTATTATTCCTGTGCTTCTTCCATGGAGGCTCTCACAATTCATGGAGTTGGGACTGCAGATAATACTGGGGTGCTGTGAAGAGATTGGGGCAGTTGCCCCACTCTTGACCGCAGTTGACCGCATACGCCATTAAAAACGTTTGATTTCTTCGTGGACGGTTCACCATAGGCCCGTTGTAACAGAGGATAATTTGCACTCGCACTTTTGCCAATTTTCACACAAAATTTGATGTTAATCCGCAGCTCCAGATTCCTGCGGCTCATTTTCCGCCATTAGCGCACCCCACACACGTGTTATTTCTTCTACTACTCTGTAAAGACCGAGCCCATTGGTCTGCAACCCGGGAGAGTGGAACATTTCAGAACGCGCTCCAGTGCGACTCACCACCATAGGGCTACGCCGCGGCCATTCCAGGAATTAAATTGTCACGCCTGGTATATTATATTGTTGTATCGTGTTTATATACGTATCCATATGTATTATTATTATTATTATTACTATTATAATGAAAAGTGTTACCGGTAAATTGGAGATTGTGCGGGGAAGTCACGTCCTGATCCCTCATGCTTCCTGTAGTTGTTTTTCACGCTGATGGGTATCTTGGCGCCGTTGCGTATGATAATTCATATTTATGTTTAATTTATAGTATTTTAATTTCAGCATTTATTAAGACCATCCATTCTGGCCCTCCTGACTGGGGGCTTTCGGTTGCCTGGAGACGGCGTGTATTGCCTGACTCCGGCGGAGCTCTAATTCGAACTTCTACACAAGCCCAATTATCCCGAAATTCCAACTGACGCCGAAACCTACGTAAGTGGCATCTGTTACATTGTTTGTCCTTGTTATTTGCTGTGTCGGCTCGTACCTTCCGCCTCCAATTAAGTTTCTTTCTTACTAATTGGATTGTATTTATATAATCACGCGGAGTTTTTTCTTCATTGACTTCATTCACTATAATATGGAATAGTTTTGTGTTTTTGTAGAATAAACACGTGAATCATGCAAGGAATAATCGTCTTTGATCTGACAAATGTATGAAAGCAATCAATAACGACGAATAAAGCTTTGGCCATAAAATAAATGCAACCTAGATAGGAAATCTCCTCATTGTGGGAGGAGCAGAGACAAACTACTGCAGGGAAATCTCCTTGTGGGAGGGGCAGAGACACAAACTACTGCAGGAAAATCTCCTCGTGGGAGGGGCAGAGACACAAACTACTGCAGGGAAATCTCCTCGTGGGAGGAGCAGAGACACAAACTACTACAGGGAAATCTCCTTGTGGGAGGGGCAGAGACACAAACTACTGCGGAAAATCTACTCGTGGGAGGGGCAGAGACACAAACTACTGCAGGGAAATCTCATCATTGTGGGAGGGGCAGAGACACAAACTACTGCAGGGAAATCTCATCATTGTGGGAGGGGCAGAGACACAAACTACTGCAGGGAAATCTCATCATTGTGGGAGGGGCAGAGACACAAACTACTGCAGGGAAATCTCATCATTGTGGGAGGGGCAGAGACATAAACTACTGCAGGGAAAACTCACAATTGTGGGAGGAGCAGAGACATTAATCACTAGAGGGAAATCTCCCCATTGTGGGAGGGGCAGAGACACAAACTACTGCAGGAAATCTCCCTATTGTGGGAGGGGCAGAGACACAAACTACTGCAGGGAAATCTCCCCATTGTAGGAGGGGCAGAGACACAAACTACTGCAGGAAATCTCCCCATTGTGGGAGGGGCAAAGACATGAACTACTGCAGGAAATCTCCCTATTGTGGGAGGGGCAGAGACACAAACTACTGCAGGAAATCTCCCCATTGTGGGAGGGGCAGAGACACAAACTACTGCGGGAGATCTCCCCATTGTGGGAGGGGCAGAGACACAAACTACTGCGGGAAATCTCCCCATTGTGGGAGGGGCAGAGACACAAACTACTGCGGGAAATCTCCCCATTGTGGGAGGGGCAGAGACGCAAACTATTGCAGGGAAATCTCCCTATTGTGGGAGGGGCAGAGACACAAACTACTGCGGGAAATCTCCCCATTGTGGGAGGGGCAGAGACGCAAACTATTGCAGGGAAATCTCCCTATTGTGGGAGGGGCAGAGACGCAAACTACTGGGGAGATATAACTATATACTTGTCCTGTGATTTGAGCAACTGCCATTTTTGCTTTGCTGGATTTGCTATAGTTGCACACGGGGGGCCATTGGCTGCCTTAAGCAAGTCTGAACTTCTGGTATTTTGTTGTTCCTTGAAGACCTTCACTCCCTAATTTCATGGCTGCTCTCATTGAATTCCCTGCAACTGATTACCAATACTCATGGCGTCACTCGAACCAGGAAAGGAGCCTCATCCCTTCCAAGGAAGCAGGGTGCTAGCACATCCATTTACTGGTCCAGAAAGTAAACCATGGAAGTGTATGGGGGTCGCAGCTTTGCTTTAACCAGCTTGTGCCGTCAAAAGATAAGGAGCGGCCTCAGCCTACATGTCTCTGCTAAGCCACGCCCCTTGATGCAGTTTGCTCCTCCCACTGGGCCCAAGTTACTAAGGATAAGGCGCTTGGCTGTATAAGGGGCTGTCAACCTACTATATCTGCCACATGAGATGTTATAAGGTGTCTGTCATCACTATATAAGGTGAACCTTCATCCTGAGAAAGAATGTTGGGCTACAGAGATCATCGAATACAATCACCTATGGGAAGCGTTCAGACTTATTGACTGAAATGTTGGAAAATTTTAATATTACACAAAGATAACCCGAGTAAATACAAAATGCCGTTTTTAAATGATGATTTAATTTATTAAGGGCAAAAAGTTGTTCACACCTGCCTGGCCCTATGCGAAAAAGTAATAGCCCCCCCCCCCTCCCCCACCCTTGCTAAATCATGAATGAACTGTCATTGACCACATTATTTTAGTTAATTTTCACTTGCCACACCCAGGCCTGATTACTTCCAGACCTGTTGAATCAAGAAATCACTTAAATAGAAGTTGTCTGACAAAATGAAGCACGCTAAAGGATCTCAAAAAGCATCACATCATGCTGCGATCTAAAGAAATTCAAGAACAGATACAAAGTAATTGACATGTATCAGTCTGGAAAGGGTTATAAAGCCATTTCTGAGGCTTTGGGACTCCAGAGAATAGTGAGAGACATTATTCACAAATGGAGAAAACCAGGAACAGTGCTGAACCTTCTCAGGACTGGCCGGCTGACCAAAATGACTGCAAGAGCACAACAACACCTCACCCACGAGGTCATAAAAGAACCCAGAACATCATATAAAGACCTGCAGGCCTCACTCACTTCAGGTAAGGTCGGTGTTCATGATTCAACAATAGGAAAGAGATCGGGCAAACATGGCCTCCATGGGAGAGGTCCAAGGCCAAAGCCACTGCTGACCAAAAAGAACACAAAGGCTCATCTCACATTTGCCAAAAAACATATTGATTATCCCCAAGACTTTTGGGTAAATATTCTGTGGACTGACGAGACAAAAGTTAAACATTACATCTGGCATAACTAACACAGCATTTCATAAAAAGAACATCATCTCAACAGTGAGACATGGTGGTGGTGTGATGGTCTGGGTTGAGGACCTGGATGACTTGCCATCATTGATGGAACCATGAATTCTGTATTCTACCAGAAAATCCTGAAGAAGAATGTCCGGCCATCAGTTCCTGACTTCAAGCTCGGGCACACTGGGGTTACACAGCAGGACAATGATGTAAAACACACCAGCAAGTCCAATAATGAATAGGTAAAAAAAACAAAATGAAGGTTTTGGAGTGGCCTAGTCAAAGTCTTGACTTAAAATGATGTGGCACGACCTTCAAATGGCCGTCCATGCTGGAAAACCCTCCAATATGGCTGAATGAAAACAATTCTGCAAAGAAGAGCGGGCCGAAATTCCTCCACAGTGACGGGAAAGACTCATCACCAGTTATCGCAAGCACTGGATTGCAGTTGTTACCACCAAGGGTGGGGGCAATTACTTTTTCACACCAGGCCTGGCAGGTTTTGACAGCTTTTTTCCCTTAGCAAATGAAATCATTATTTAAAAACTGCATTTGGTATTTCCTCGAGTTATCTTTGTGTCATATTAACATTTGTTTGATGATCTGAATCATTTAGGTGTGATAAATATGCAAAAAAAACCAGGAAGGAGGCAAATCCTTTTTCACGGCACTGTATATGCTGGGGTGTCTCTTGGTTGGCCAGTCAACAAAGATAGGCTTGATCTGATGTCCATGTTTATGGTATGGAGGTGTGGAAGGTGGTGGTGGTAAGTGGGGTGGTTGGTGCTATAAGAGGAAAAAGAACCCCCACCAGATACCTCCATCTTACAGTATCTTAAGAAAAAAATTCTGATCGTTTTAAACAAATTATTCCATAAGCTTCCCATAAGTGGGAATCTGAGAGACCTCATAGATAATAGATTGGCATGTATCAGACCACAAAATGGCCAGCTTGGCTGATTGTCATCCCATATTAATAGCCATAAGGCCGTCAATGCACTTCTATATACAGACAGAATATTTTGCCCTGACAAAAAAAATATCACCAGAAGGAAGAAAAAATATTACCCTCCATGTTGGAGGAATGAGATAAATTGACTCTCATTCAGAAAATCTGGAACATCCTGGAGACTTTATTAGCGAGATATTTCATAGGGTATCGGATGTGATCTCGGGGGACTGTGCACTTATGGCAATTGATATAATCCATCCATCGCACTACGCAGCCGGCGTCCTAACAAGCCAGCTGAATGGATGAATGTAAGTGATTGTAATGTATTGAGCACTTTACAGCGGCGTGGATAAAATGGCAACTCGGATTGCCAACCGCCTCTAACTGACTCCTCATCCGTTACTGCGTATCTGTTTCAATTTGTCTCTCATGGCTTCTTTTTATGACGCGACCATTAGAATAATGAGAAAAGCATTTGGTGTTTATCAGATGACATTCTTACCAAGGTTCTGGAAAATGTCCCACTAAATGGAAGGAGAAAGTACAGTTAAAGTGGACCTCTCACTAACTTCCCGAATTTCCGTTAATACATTTGTGATTATTTTGGATCAAACTGTTAAACTGAGACGTTGCCAAAAGTCTATTTTATTTAACCTTGAGTGTTGGGGGTGTGTGGGCCACCGGGTCACTTCGTTTGGTTGGAGGTCCAAACATATTTTGTCTGATGTAGAGAAGTTCCCTTTGGGCAGTTCTCTGGATAACAAGGGCCATGGAAAGTCTTCCATCTCAAAGGTTCCACCCTTGTAAAGGGGCATTTCTCCACTGATAACCAATGTAAAGGGGCTTTTCTCCAATGACCTCCAATGTAAAGGGGCATTTCTCCACTGATAACCAATGTAAAGGGGCTTTTCTCCAATGACCTCCAATGTAAAGGGGCATTTCTCCACTGTTCAACAGGTAAAAAGTTTTGGGCATAAAATTAGCTAATCTTACATAATTTTGGGGTGCTGAAAACGAAAATGACCCTAAAAAATGTTGATTGGCTCTAGTTTCCATGATATATTCACCCATCTAATGACGTAAGCCATTCAAAATTATGATGCAACTTCAGCTGCATATTGCGCAATTGATACTGGTGACCAATAGAAAATGTCATGTATACTGAGATGATGCAATATTAGCCTTTAATTGCATCACTTCACTGCATAAAAGCTGCAGTATCTGTAGCTGATTGGAGTTCGTCTTTACATTTCGTTTTCTGCTTATATAGGCTACTCAGTAATGCCTCGAACTTGTGTGAATAAAGCAGATAATTTCTGCTATATCTGCGGTGAAAACTTTTATCTCACAAAAAAGGAGGATAACAGGAATGATTAAGAAAGCCTACAACTTGTATTTTGGTTGCAAGATAGGAGACCAGGACAAGAGCTGGGCACCACATATATGCTGCAATTCTTGTGGGACGGCACTGGAGCAATGGTTGAATGGAAAAAAGGCATCTATGCCTTTCGCTGTGCCAATGATTTGGAGAGAGCCAACAGATCATGTTAGTAATTGTTACTTTTGTATGGGGCCTCCAATTGTAAAAGGGCTAAATAAGAAGAAAAAGTTATCTGTGCACTATCCAAATATTCCATCGGCAATACGTCCAGTTCCTCATGGAGAGGGGCTACCAATTCCTAAAGCACCAGAATCCTTCGTGGTTGAGTCAAGTGAGGAAGAACCTGAAGCGTGTAGTCACGTGCAGTTGTAAGAGATAGCCCTTTCCTCGAATACAAGAGAAAAGCCAAGAGAAGCAAAACCGACACAAACTGAAGACAAAACTAGTGAGAATCCTAAGTATTAAAATGATTCAACTTAGCTTATGGCTATAATTTTTCTTGGTAATCCTATGCAATATATTCTGCCATTTAGGCTTTGTTATGTAGTCATATCACTTGCTTTATATTTGTGGAAAGACATCTATCTATAGAATTATTGTGCATTATGTAGTCATTACGCCTATAGTAGAAAACTTTCCGTTTACAGAAAAACTAGAGCCAATTGACAAATTTCATTGTTATATTTGAACTCAGAATGTGAAATTCATTAAGAAATGGATCCTTTTGTTTCCAAAACTGGCAAAAAATAAAAATTTGTTGAACAGTGTAACCAATGTAAAGGGGCTTTTCTACAATGACCTCCAATGTAAAGGGGCATTTTCCACTGATAACCAGTGTAAGGGGTAATTCTCCAATGACCTCCAATGTAAAGGGGCATTTCTCCACTGATAACCAATGTAAAAGGGCATTTATCTACTGACAACCAATGTAAGAAGGCAATTCTCCAATGACCTCCAATCTAAAGGGGCATTTATCCACTAATTACCAATGTAAAGGGACATTTCTCCAATCACCTCCAATGTAAAGGGGGAATTTCTCCATTGATCACCAATGTAAAGGGGCACTTTTCCACTGACCACCAACATAAGGAGTCAAAGTAAAGAGGGAGCTCTCCAATGACCCCAACATAAGGAGACATTTCTCCACTAACCACCAATGTAAAGGGACATTTATCCAATGACCTCCAATATAAAGGGGCATTTTTCAACTGACCACCAATGTAAAGGGGCATCTCTCCACTGGCCACCTATGTAAAGGGCAATTCTTCACTGACCACTAATGCACGGAGGCATTTCTCCACTGACTATCAATGTAAAGGGGCATTTCTCCACTGCCCACCAATGTAAAGGGGCAATTCTCCACTGACCACTAATATCAGGAGGCAATTTTCCAAAGGCCTCCAAATGAAAGAAGGAACTCTCCAATGACCATCAACATAAGGAGACGTTTCTCCATGGACGGATTTGAATTTGTACAATAATCACCAATATAAGAGGACATTTCTCCACTGACCATGAATGCAAGGAATCATCTCTCTACTGACCACCAACGTAAGGAGGCAATTTTCCAAAGGCCTCCAAATTAAAGAGGGAAATCTTCAATGACCACCAACATAAGAAGACATGACTTCACTGACCACCAATGTAAGGAGGCAATTATCCAATATACCACCAACATAAGAGGACAGTTCTGCACTGACCACCAATGTAGAGGGGCATTTTTCAACTGACCACTAATGCAAGATGGCATCTCTCTACTGACCACCCCAACATAAGGAGGTATTTTTCCAAAAGCATGCAAATTAAAGAGGGAACTCTCCAATGACCACCAACATAAGGAGACATTTCTCCACGGAAAAACAATGTATTGGATGAATTTCTCCAATACCCACCAGTACAAGGAGGACATTTCTCCACTGACCACCAATGCAAGAGGCCATTTCTCCACTGACCACCAATGCAAGAGGCCATTTCTCCACTGACCACCAATACAAGAGGCCATTTCTCCACTGACCACCAATACAAGAGGACATTTCTCCACTGACCACCAATACAAGAGGACATTTCTCCACTGACCACCAATACAAGAGGACATTTCTCCACTGACCTCCAATGAAAGGTGTCGCTTCTACATTGACTACCAGTGCAAGGTGGCTTTTCTGCAATGATCTCCATTCTAAAGGGACATTACTCCACTGACCACCAACAAAAGGAGGGATTTCTCCACTGATCACGAGAGTAAGAGGATGATTTTTACAGTCCATGTTTTTTATTTCTTGCCATAAATATTAATTTATTGTGTTAATGTATAGAGCAAAGCCATGTTGTAAAATAATCAGCTCTCAGAGTCCGATTTTCCAGAAATGCCAAATTCTTTATTCCTTTAAAAAAAAAAAAAACGTGCCCACAGCTTACTTTCCGTGGTATTTTACTGTGATATATGGGCAGAATCATTTTAGCCGGGTTTCCTGAGACCTCTGAATTATTTCCAGAGTTTCCTCAGGGAAAAAAAGGTTGGAAAAGGCTGTTCTAGATAATAGAGCTGAAAATAATCCTCGGGGAAAGTTTCTAAAATAAAACAAGTCTGATTCACTGGCTGGTCAGGTCTGTCCGGAATATTCCGCTCTCCACATTTTCTTTGTTAATGTTGACCTGAACGTAAAAAGTGAAGGTTCTCCATCCTATAGGAATTCTCTAAAAATACCAAACGTAGCAGTAACTGGGAAAAACAAAACCCCTTTGTCCTGGAGGAAAACTCCGGCTTGTTCCATTCAAGTTTCTTTATTTTATTTTATTTATTTTTTATTAATTTATTTTACTTATTTTAACTGAAGCCTTGATAAAGGGGAGTGGCTTATTGCCCCCGAAACACATTTTAGTGCAAACCAATAACTTATTTTGGACTCTTTATCATTTGTTGTGATGCTCCTTCCATTGGTGCATGTTTTTTTTTTTTTCTGGAAACAAGCGCCTTCAGTCTGCTTCTTAAAAGTGTCAGCAAGCGTTTGTTAACCACTTCCAGTCCAGACACTCCCCCCCTCCCCTTCCAGTCCGGACACTTTCCCCCCTTCCAGTCCGGACACTCCCCCCCCCCTTCCAGTCCGGACACTTTCCCCCCCTTCCAGTCCGGACACTTTCCCCCCCTTCCAGTCCGGACACTTTCCCCCCCTTCCAGTCCGGACACTTTCCCCCCCTTCCAGTCCGGACACTTTCCCCCCCTTCCAGTCCGGACACTTTCCCCCCCTTCCAGTCCGGACACTCCCCCCCCCTTCCAGTCCGGACACTTTCACCCCCCTTCCAGTCCAGACACTTTCCCCCCCTTCCAGTCCGGACACTTTCCCCCCTTCCAGTCCGGACACTTTCCCCCCCTTCCAATCCGGACACTTTCCCCCCCCTTCCAGTCCGGACACTTTCCCCCCCCTTCCAGTCCGGACACTTTCACCCCCTTCCAGTCCGGACACTTTCACCCCCTTCCAGTCCGGACACTTTCCCCCCTTCCTGTCCGGACACTTTCCCCCCCTTCCTGTCCGGACACTTTCACCCCTTCCAGTCCGGACACTTTCCCCCCTCCAGTCCGGACACTTTCCCCCCCTTCCAGTCCGGACACTTCCCCCCCTTCCAGTCCGGACACTTTCACCCCCTTCCAGTCCGGACACTTTCACCCCCTTCCAGTCCGGACACTTTCCCCCCCTTCCAGTCCGGACACTTCCCCCCCTTCCAGTCTGGACACTTTCACCCCCTTCCAGTCCGGACACTTTCACCCCCTTCCAGTCCGGACACTTCCCCCCCTTCCAGTCCGGACACTTTCACCCCCTTCCAGTCCGGACACTTTCCCCCCTTCCAGTCCAGACACTTTCCCCCCCTTCCAGTCCGGACACTTCCCCCCCCTTCCAGTCCGGACACTTTCACCCCCTTCCAGTCCGGACACTTTCCCCCCCCCTTCCAGTCCGGACACTTCCCCCCCCTTCCAGTCCGGACATTTTCAGCTTTCAGCGCTATCACACTTTGAATGACAATTGCGCGGTCATGCAACACTGTACCCATATAAATTTTTTAGCATTTTTTGAGACAGATAAAACTTTTATTTGGTGGTATTTATTCACCAAAAGTCATTCAAAAGTCCAAAATTTTGAAAAAAAGTGTTTTTCTTATAAAATTTTGCAATAAATAATATTTCATCATAAATCTCGGCCAAAATTTATTCCGTTATCTTTTTAGAAAAAAAAAAAACCCAAATTAGTTTAAAACCAAAAAATATAATTTTCTTTAATTTTTTAACATTTTTTATTTTATTTTTTTTTTAAATTATTTATGGGTTTTTTTTCTACATACTGTCTGTCAGGAATGGACTCAGCAATGGTGGTGGGACTCACCTGCCGTGTGGGCTGCAGTACCAGGGCTGACCAGCGGGTGCTCTCAGCAGCCAGAAGCTCACTCCTGCAATCAGCCATCACCTGAGGCTGATTGCAGGAGGTGTATTTAAGGAATGACCAGACCTGCAGTCAGGGCCTTGGTGTATGTTTCCCATGAGCCCCTGTACCGTGTATCCTGTGTTCCTGCCTATCTGCCTAGTTGCTGACCGTCTCCTGTTGAACCCCTGCCTGACCATCCTTCTGCCTGATCCTCTGTACCGCGCTGCCCGTGAGTTACTGAACCCGGCTTGTGACCCTGACTATTCTCTGTCTGCTTCTCCGGTACCTCGCTGCCCGCACATTGCTGACCTCGCCTGCCTGACGACGCCTGATGCTACCCAGACGATCCATCCCACACGCATCCAGTCACTACTGTGCAAACCTGCCAGCCCCTTCACATCAGGCTTTCCCCCGGTACATACCCTCGGCGGATCCCTCTACCACAGTTGGGTGCACTCAGGGGCCGCGACCTGGTCTCAGTCCTGCGCCAAGTCCATCCCCACCATCAGGGGCTCTGGTGAAAAGGCAGACTGGGGCTTGGACTCCGCGCCCTGGGGAATCCTGTTCTGTGGGTACTAGAGATCCTGCCGGGCGGTGCCTGACAGTACCTTACGGCACGCCTGACCATTCCACCTCTCCAGCCCTGACTACGCCTGTGTTCCCATACATCTCTGGTCATACCCGGATCCTAACACTGTCACCCTAGCAGTGCAGTGTCACCATTTACACTGATTGTTTTTACACCCATAAAGGTTGTAAGAGGAATCATTTCTCCTTCTCTCTGACTGCATTCCTGCAGCCATTGAGAAATACTGTGAGAGCTGTGATTGGTCACAGCTTGTCACATGGTACAAGGCTGTTGTGAATCTGACTTTGAACTCTTGCGACTTCACTTGAAATTGCCCGATTTCAAAGCCGGACGCCTGTGTGACTTGGAAGACATCTGCATGACTTCTTGCCCAGATGTCCATCCAAGACGCACCTGAACCTGCAAAACGTAGTGCATGGAGTACAGTCACAATCGGTGCAACTCCGCCGAAGTAGAAATTGCTCTGACATGACGGCTTCCAT
Organism: Staurois parvus; assembly: GCF_062004578.1. Taxonomy (NCBI): domain Eukaryota; kingdom Metazoa; phylum Chordata; class Amphibia; order Anura; family Ranidae; genus Staurois; species Staurois parvus. The sequence goes on from NW_028320711.1 coordinate 89,533, forward strand.
TGGGGACAACAAAGTGTGACTTGTCGTGTGATTTGAAACTATCGAATTGCATGACAAGGCACATCGGTGTGACCAGGGCCATGGATATGGGGTACCACCAGTCCTCATGTATGGGGCCCAGGCCAGCGGGAGGGGGGGGTGGGGGGCCAGGCACCTGATTGAATTGCATGTTGGCAGGGAGGGTGAGCAGTGCATTGTGGGGGGCATTGACATACCTAGCCACCAATGGCAGCACAGGTAGGGTGGCACGCCCCCCTTACCTGGACATGCAAACTCAGGTATATATATATATGTGATTTTGCGCAGCCCTGCCGCCCTGTAGCAGTATTTCTGCTATAGGGTGGTGGGCAAGCGGTAAAACCAATCAGGCTAATCACATAAAAGTAGAATCCCATCATGACTGTAGGCATGAGCTGGTCCTGGGGTAGAGCAGGCCACTTCTGGGTTTTCAATGCGCTATGACGTCACAAACCTGGTCAGGGCTGCCACTTCTGGGTTCTCAATGCGTGATGACGTCACAAACATGGTCAGGGTTGACATTCCATGAAGAGTGGTGGGCAAGCGGTACAACCAATCAGGCTAATCACATAAAAGTAGAATCCCATCATTGCTGTAGACATAAGCTGGTCCTGGGGTAGAGCAGACCACTTCTGGGTTCTCAATGCGTGATGACGTCACAAACATGGTCAGGGCTGACATTGTGTGACGGATGGCAGGCAAGCGGTAAAACCAACCAGGCTAGTCACATAAAAGTAGAATCCCATCATCGCTGTAGACATAAGCTAGTCCTGGGGTAGAGCAGACCACTTCTGGGTTCTCAATGCGTGATGACGTCACAAACATGGTCAGGGTTGACATTCCATGAAGAGTGGTGGGCAAGCGGTACAACCAATCAGGCTAATCACATAAAAGTAGAATCCCATCATTGCTGTAGACATAAGCTGGTCCTGGGGTAGAACAGACCACTTCTGGGTTCTCAATGCGTGATGACGTCACAAACATGGTCAGGGCTGACATTGTGTGACGGATGGCAGGCAAGCGGTAAAACCAACCAGGCTAGTCACATAAAAGTAGAATCCCATCATCGCTGTAGACATAAGCTAGTCCTGGGGTAGAGCAGACCACTTCTGGGTTCTCAATGCGTGATGACGTCACAAACATGGTCAGGGTTGACATTCCATGAAGAGTGGTGGGCAAGCGGTACAACCAATCAGGCTAATCACATAAAAGTAGAATCCCATCATTGCTGTAGACATAAGCTGGTCCTGGGGTAGAGCAGACCACTTCCGGATTCTCAATGCGTGATGACGTCACAAACATGGTCAGGACTGACATTTTGTGACGTCACCATGCACTGAGAACTTTGTGTGGATATAATAACCATTGATCTGTAATGGTGTGGTAATAATGTGTTGGCACAGATGCACTTTACAACCCAAAGCTCACCAGGCTGGTATTTGATGGAAAAGTCGCCTTGTGTACCTAGCCGGGCCATACGGCCACTTGGAGTCCTGAGACACCAGTCCAGGCGATACTCGGGATCGAACGCTGAAAGTTTGTGCAGCTCGGGTCTGGAGGACGCCGAGGGAGAGGCTCACTAATGACGACTTCTTGAAGAAGCCGGCGTATTGATTCAATTAGAAGGAAACAGACATTAATGGCTTTGCTGCAATGTGTATCAAATTCCTCCCCCCAGGGTGCAGCCATTATGCCGTACAGGACGGGGGGCGGTAATACATCCATCATGACATGCAGCGACAAGCAAAGCTGACTTTTACAAACTAGTGCTAAGTGTGTTTTCATGTGTCGGCCTTCCTGGAGCCGCTCCACTTTGCAGCCAGAGCTCAGATTGCAGAGCCGCTTGTAGCCAATCCCTGGAGTCGCTGCTCTGCGCTCTCCTATCCCGAGTCCTCCGTCTGTCTGCAGCTTCCAGTGACAGTAAATGGGGGCGATCGGCAATAAATCTCTGCAGTTCGATCGTAAAGGATAAAAATATACATGACCCTGTGTGCGTCCCGCGGAGAAATGCAGCAGCTTGTGCAGGGATGCTTAAGACCGCATGCACTGAACACACGGCCCAGGGGGCTGACTCTGGATGACAAGACCATTTTGTGTGGCCCTTGCACCTCTCCTGGAGCTGCAGCACCCCCCCTCCCCCTCGTCTTCGCTCAGCAGTCGGCAACAAAGAGGAGAACAGAACTCCTCTGCCAGATCCTGCACCTCTCTGTGCAACTGTAGTGCCCCCTTTTCTCCCCTCCTCTGGTCTCAGCATTCAGCAGACTCCTCTGGTCCTCCTCCAGACCCTGTACTTACTGCTTCCAGCCCCTCCGCCTCCCCTGGTCTCAGCATTCAGCAGACTCCTCTGGTCCTCCTCCAGACCCTGTACTTACTGCTTTCAGCCCCTCCGCCTCCCCTGGTCTCAGCATTCAGCAGACTCCTCTGGTCCTCCTCCAGACCCTGAACTTACTGCTTCCAGCCCGTCTGCCTCCCCTTGGCTCAACATTCAGCAGACTCCTCTGGTCCTCCTCCAGACCCTGTACTTACTGCTTCCAGCCCCTCCGCCTCCCCTGGTCTCAGCATTCAGCAGACTCCTCTGGTCCTCCTCCAGACCCTGCACTTACTGCTTCCAGCCCCTCTGCCTCCCCTTGGCTCAGCATTCAGCAGACTCCTCTGGTCCTCCTCCAGACCCTGCACTTACTGCTTCCAGCCCCTCTGCCTCCCCTTGGCTCAGCATTCAGCAGACTCCTCTGGTCCTCCTCCAGACCCTGTACTTACTGCTTCCAGCCCCTCCGCCTCCCCTGGTCTCAGAATTCAGCAGACTCCTCTGGTCCTCCTCCAGACCCTGCACTTACTGCTTCCAGCCCCTCTGCCTCCCCTTGGCTCAGCATTCAGCAGACTCCTCTGGTCCTCCTCCAGACCCTGCACTTACTGCTTCCAGCCCCTCTGCCTCCCCTGGTCTCAGCATTCAGCAGACTCCTCTGGTCCTCCTCCAGACCCTGCACTTACTGCTTCCCAGTTACATGTAAAGCGCTGCGTAGACTGACGGTGATATAGAAGTACCGGAAATAAATAAATAAATCAGCACAGGCACGACTTTTGGTGCAATTCACATAGAAATCTGAGTCCAAAGTCCTGCAAGTCACAACTCAAACCGGCATGTCACCCGACTTTGAAATCGCTCGACTTTGCTGGAAGTTGTGCAATTTCAAAGTCGGGTATTGGTGTGACCGGGGGGGGGGGGGGGGTGTACATGGATGCATCAGGCTAGGTTCACATACATGTGGTGCAGTATATCGCATGTGATTGGCACCGGAAACGCACCGCATTCCCTGCAGACCACATCTGAATTCTGTGCGGTTCAATCAGAGTCGTACATTTGGTACGGCTCTAATCTCACTGCACCGAAAAGGCGCAGGATTCTTTTTTTGGGTCCACCCTAGAATCGGATCGCACAGGTATTCACACCAATGTGATCCGATTCCGCACTGCGTTTTGCAGACCGATTTCGGGGAGCTGTTAACCCCTCACCTACCAGGCACTTCTACCCCCTTCCTGCCTACTGGACACTTCCCCCCCTTCCTGCCTACCGGACACTTCTACCCCCTTCCTGCCTACAGGGCACTTCTACCCCCTTCCTGCCTACCGGACACTTCTACCCCCTTCCTGCCTACAGGGCACTTCTACCCCCTTCCTGCCTACAGGACACTTCTACCCCCTCCTGCCTACAGGACACTTCTACCCCCTTCCTGCCTACAGGACACTTCTACCCCCTTCCTGCCTACCGGACACTTCTACCCCCTTCCTGCCTACAGGACACTTCTACCCCCTCCCTGCCTACAGGGCACTTCTACCCCCTTCCTGCCTATCGGCACTTCTACCCCCTTCCTTCCTACCGGACACCTCTACCCCCTTCCTGCCCACCGGGCACTTCTACCCCCTTCCTGCCTACAGGACACTTCTACCCCCTTCCTGCCTACAGGGCACTTCTACCCCCTTCCTGCCTATCGGCACTTCTACCCCCTTCCTGCCCTACAGGGCACTTCTACCCCCTTCCTGCCTACAGGACACTTCTACCTCCTTCCTGCCTACCGGACACTTCTACCCCCTTCCTGCCTACAGGACACTTCTACCCCTTTCCTGCCTACAGGGCACTTCTACCCCCTCCCTGCCTACAGGGCACTTCTACCCCCTTCCTGCCTATCGGCACTTCTACCCTCTTCCTTCCTACCGGGCACTTCTACCCCCTTTCTGCCTACAGGACACTTCTACCCCCTTCCTGCCTACAGGACACTTCTACCCCCTTCCTGCCTACAGGACACTTCTACCCCCTTCCTGCCTACAGGGCACTTCTACCCCCTTCCTGCCTACAGGGCACTTCTACCCCCTTCCTGCCTACAGGACACTTCTACCCCCTTCCTGCCTACAGGGCACTTCTACCCCCTTCCTGCCTACCGGACACTTCTACCCCCTTCCTTCCTACAGGGCACTGATACCCCCTTCCTGCCTACCGGACACTTCTACCCCCTTCCTGCCTACCGGACACTTCTACCCCCTTCCTGCCTACCGGGCACTTCTACCCCCTTCCTGCCTACCGGACACTTCTACCCCCTTCCTGCCTACCGGGCACTTCTACCCCCTTCCTGCCTACTGGACACTTCTACCCCCTTCCTGCCTACCGGGCACTTATACCCACTTCCTGCCTACCGGACACTTCTACCCCCTTTCTGCCTACAGGACACTTCTACCCCCTTCCTGCCTACAGGACACTTCTACCCCCTTCCTGCCTACAGGACACTTCTACCCCTTCCTGCCTACAGGGCACTTCTACCCCCTTCCTGCCTACAGGACACTTCTACCCCCTTCCTGCCTACAGGACACTTCTACCTCCTTCCTGCCTACCGGACACTTCTACCCCCTTCCTGCCTACAGGACACTTCTACCCCCTTCCTGCCTACAGGGCACTCTACCCCCTCCCTGCCTACAGGGCACTTCTACCCCCTTCCTGCCTATCGGCACTTCTACCCCCTTCCTTCCTACCGGGCACTTCTACCCCCTTCCTACCTACAGGACACTTCTACCCCCTTCCTGCCTACAGGGCACTTCTACCCCCTTCCTGCCTACAGGACACTTCTACCCCCTTCCTGCCTACAGGGCACTTCCCCCCCTTCCTGCCCTACAGGACACTTCTACCCCCTTCCTGCCTACTGGACACTTCTACCCCCTTCCTGCCTACCGGGCACTTCTACCCCCTTCCTGCCTACCGGGCACTTCTACCCCCTTCCTGCCTACTGGACACTTCTACCCCCTTTCTGCCTACAGGACACTTCTACCCCCTTCCTGCCTACAGGACACTTCTACCCCCTTCCTGCCTACAGGGCACTTCTACCCCCTTCCTGCTCAGGGCACTTCTACCCCCTTCCTGCCTACAGGACACTTCTTACCTCCTTCCTGCCTACCGGACACTTCTACCTCCTTCCTGCCTACCGGACACTTCTACCCCCTTCCTGCCTACAGGACACTTCTACCCCCTTCCTGCCTACAGGGTCACTTTTACCCCCTCCCTGCCTACAGGGCACTTCTACCCCCTTCCTGCCTATCGGCACTTCTACCCCCTTCCTGCCTATCGGCACTTCTACCCCCTTCCTTCCTACCGGGCACTTCTACCCCCTTCCTACCTACAGGACACTTCTACCCCCTTCCTGCCTACAGGACACTTCTACCCCCTTCCTACCTACAGGCACTTCTACCCCCTTCCTGCCTACAGGACACTTCTACCCCCTTCCTGCCCTACAGGGCACTTCTACCCCCTTCCTGCCTACCGGACACTTCTACCCCCTTCCTGCCTACAGGGCACTTCTACCCCCTTCCTGCCTACCGGGCACTTCTACCCCCTTCCTGCCTACCGGACACTTCTACCCCCTTCCTGCCTACCGGGCACTTCTACCCCCTTCCTGCCTACCGGGCACTTCTACCCCCTTCCTGCCTACCGGACACTTCTACCCCCTTCCTGCCTACCGGGCACTTCTACCCCCTTCCTGCCTACCGTGCACTTCTACCCCCTTCCTGCCTACCGGACACTTCTACCCCCTTCCTACCTACAGGACACTTCTACCCCCTTCCTGCCTACAGGACACTTCTACCCCCTTCCTGCCTACAGGGCACTTCTACCCCCTTCCTGCCTACAGGACACTTCTACCCCCTTCCTGCCTACAGGACTCTTCTACCCCCTTCCTGCCTACAGGGCACTGACCCCCTTCCTGCCTACCGGACACTTCTACCCCCTTCCTGCCTACCGGACACTTCTACCCCCTTCCTGCCTACCGGGCACTTCTACCCCCTTCCTGCCTACCGGACACTTCTACCCCCTACCTGCCAACAGGGCACTTCTACCCACTTCCTGCCTACTGGACACTTCTACCCCCTTCCTGCCTACAGGACACTTCTACCCCCTTCCTGCCTACAGGGCACTTCTACCCCCTTCCTGCCTACTGGACACTTCTACCCCCTTCCTGCCTACCGGACACTTCTACCCCCTTCCTGCCTACCGGGCACTTCTACCCCCCTTCCTGCCTACAGGACACTTCTACCCCCCTTCCTGTCCAGGCCAATTTTCAGCTTTCAGTGCTGTCGCACTTTGAAATGACCATTGCGCGGTCGTGCAACACTGTACCCAGATGAAATTTTTATAATTTTTTTCACACAAACAGAGCTTTCTTTTGGTGGTATTTACTCCCCTCTGGGGGTTTATTTTTTTGCGCTATAAACAAAAAAATATATATAAAATAAAAAAGTTTTTCTTTGTTTCTATTATAAAATTTTGCAAACAGGGATTTTTTTCTCCTTCACTGATGGGCATTGATGAGGCTGCACTGATGGGCACTGATAGGCAGCACTGATGAGCTGGCACTGATAAGGTGGCACTGATATGCAACAATGATGAGCACTGCTTGGCACTGATGGGTAGCACTGCTGGGCACTGATGGGTGGCATTGACTGACAGCACTGACTGGCGGCACTGATGGGTGGCACTGATAGGCAGCACTGATGAGCTGGCACTGATATGCAACAATGATGGGCACTACTTGGCACTGATGGGTGGCACTGCTGGGCACTGATGGGTGGCATTGACTGACAGCACTGACTGGCGGCACTGATGGGTGGCACTGATGGGCAGCACGTCATTCAGCTATCTGCGGTCGGCAAGTGGTTAACCCAACATACACCCACCGCGGTTCGCATGATTGGGGAGCGATTCTGAAACGCTGAACGCTGTGAATTCCGGACCGCACCAGTGTGAACCCCGGGCTTCGAGGGCAATATTCACGTTCATTTCCAACTGGAGCTGGAGTTGGGTTTTGCGCGAACTCAGAAAGCCGGACTTTTCGCTGAATTCACGAAAAATGAGAAGAGCCGTGGACCTACTTGAGCGTTCTTTTCTCCCGTTGGGTCGCAGAACAGATGCTCGCAGACTGCCGGTTGTCAGGCGCACTCTCGGGGAAGAGGCGGCGAGGAAATGTTTTTCTTGTCATTAAAACCGTGTCGTGTTCAGCCAGCCGAACGCCGAGATAATGAAGCCGTCACAGATAGTAAAATAACTTCTTCTAATAATCTACCGGCAGACCATCGGCGCCGCGCGTCCTAATCATTCCCCTCCGAGGTTTATCATCCTCGCAAAATAAAACGCCGGCTGTTTGTTACCGCCATGATCAGCGAAGAGTTCCGGCTACACCTTGCAGGAACGCCATCAGGCGCACGTCAGACAAAAAAAAAAATACATTTTTCTAAATGTTCTTCAAAATTAGAAAATAATCCCCTTTTGATGGAGATAGCGATGGAGATATTCATGAACAGAATGATACAAGAAGAGTGCCGCGCTTTCCTCAAATACAAACGGTGACGTAAAAATTATCCCAATGTGAACAAAGTATCGAAAATACGTAGCTGGACATTGCACCCAAGGACTAGACGACGCTAACTTAGGGGCAACTGGAACTGTTTATTGAACAGCAATACAGGTTTTTGGCTCTGAGGAAGAGGTTGTGTCCTCGAAACGCGTTAGTCAGTTCGTCATCTAGGGTTCCATCGTATGGACTCAGATGTTGTGTGGATCATACATCTTGTTCAGTTTGACATGCCTGTGTTATTATGTCCATTGTGAGTATGATACCTATTTTGTTTCTTCAATTAATTATTTTAAACGATAATGCACTAGGTCGGTGCGCCCTTTTTCTGTTTCTCCATTTATATACAGGTTTTTATACACTTTAGAAATAGGAGCAGTCCCCACATGAACAATAAAAACAAACATTACATATCTGGATAAACATCCCACAGTGATTAGGTAATGACCTTTACACCTTTCTGTTTTGTTGTGTTCACATCAACAATTCACCAACTTCCCTATAAACTCATCCTTGTCATCTATGAGAGATACAGTGCAGGAAATGCGTATTTGCCCCCCCCCCCCCCCCGATGCTGAATGTTCGCCCCTCACACAGAAATGATCGGTCTAACAATGGAATGTTCGCCCCTCACACAGAAATGATCGGTCTAACAATGGAATGTTCGGTGTAACACTGAGAGACAGAATACAACAACAAATTCAGCAGAAATGCGTCTAACAAATGATGACGGATCTGCATGTTCATGAGGGAAAGAAGGATTTGATCCCCTTCACAAAACATGACTTAGTACTTGGTGGCCAATCCCTTGTTGGCCATCACAGGAGTCAGACGTTTCCTGGAGTTGGCCCCCAGGTTCGCACACATCTCAGGAGGGGATTTTGGCCCACTCCTCTTGGCAGATCCTCTCCAAGTCATTAAGGTTTGGTGGCTCACATTTGTTAACTCGAACTTTCAGCTCCCTTCACAGATTTTCCATCAGATGAAGGTGTGGAGACTGGCTAGGCCACTCCAGGACCTCAATGTGCTTCTTCTTGAGCCGCTCCTTTGTTGCCTTGGCCGTGTGTTTTGGGTCATTGTCATGCTGGAACCCCCATCCACCACCCATTTTCAATGCCCTGGCTGAGGGAAGAAGGTTCTCACCCAAGATTTGAAGGTACAAATACTTATTTCCTTCACTGTATAGTACACCTCCACCCTCAATGACGTTAGTTGAGCTCTCGCCCAGAATTTTTTTTTTTCGTAATTCCTTTATTTATACATTTTGTGGTAGAGTAGCCAAAAAACGTACAATATGAAGTGCACAGAAGCTACAAAACATACGGCAATAAATGAGCCAAGTATAACAAATAATCAAGTAAACAAACAGCATCATGATAGTAACCGAGATAGGCAACAACATAGTGAAATCAGTTACGTGATCGCAGTATGGCCCTGGATTGGCTGGTGAGGCAAACGTCCAAACACAGGCCACCAGCCACACGGGCCATATGGGAAACCAGATCATCCTGAAATCTCCATGAAATTGTCCAAAATGTCACCTTAAGAGTTCCTTTCACTGGAACTAGGGGGCCAAGCCCAAGCCCTAAGAACACCCCCACACCATAATCCACCAAACTTTACACTTGGCACAATGCAGCAAGGCAAGTACCGTTCTCCTGGCCACCACCAAACCCAGACATGTCCATTGGATTGCCAGACAGAGAAGCGTGATTGGTCACTCCAGAGAATGTCCGTGCTCTAGAGTCCAGTGACGGCATGCTTTACACCACGGCATCTGACGCTTTGCATTGCACTTGGTGATGGAAGGCTCGGATGCAGCTGCTCGGCCATGGAAACCCATTCCATGAAGCTCTCTACGCACTGTTGTTGGGCTCATCTGAAGGCCACACCAAGTTTGGAGGTCTTTAGCTATTGACTCTGCAGACAGTTGGCGACTTCTGCGCACTGTGGCGCTTCAGCATGCGCTGACCCCGCCCTGTCATGTGACGTGGCCTACCACTTGGTGGCTGAGTGGCTGTTGTTCCCAGTGGCTTCCACTTTGTTATAATCCCACTAACAGTTGAGCGTGGAATATTTAGTAGCCAGGAAATGTCACAGATGGAACTTATTGTCCAGGTGGCCACCTATCACGGGACCACGCTTGGAGTCACTGAGCTCCTGAGAGCGACCCATTCTTTCACCAATGTTTGTAGAAGCCGTGTGCATGCCTAGGGGCTTGATTGTATACACCTGTGTCCATGGAGGGGATTGGAGCACCTGAATCACATGATATGGAGGGGATTGGAACACCTGAATCACATGATATGGAGGGGATTGGAACACCTGAATCACATGATATGGAGGGGATTGGAACACCTGATCACCTGATTGGGAGGGGATTGGACACCTGAATCACATGATATGGGGGGGGGGATTGGAACACCTGAATCACATGCTCTGGAGGGGATTGGAACACCTGAATCACATGATATGGAGGGGATTGGGACACCTGAATCACATGATATGGACAGGATTGGGACACCTGAATCAAATGATATGGGGGGATTGGAACACCTAAATCACATGATATGGAGGGGATTGGAACACCTGAATCACATGATATGGAGGGGATTGGAACACCTGAATCACATGACATGGAGGGGATTGGAATACCTGAAGCACATGATATGGAGGGGGTTTGGAGCACCTGAATCACATGATATTGGGTGGAGGGGATTGGAACACCTGAATCACATGATATGGAGGGGATTGGAACACCTGAATCACATGATATGGAGGGGATTGGGACACCTGAATCACATGATATGGAGGGGATTGGAGCACCTGAATCACATGATATGGAGGGATTGGGACACCTGAATCACATGATATGGACAGGATTGGGACACCTGAATCACATGATATGGGGGGATTGGAACACCTAAATCACATGATATGGAGGGGATTGGAACACCTGAATCACATGATATGGAGGGGATTGGAGCACCTGAATCACATGATTTGGAGGGCTGGCCCAATACATTTGGCAATATAGTGTATATTGTAGCTGACACCCTCTGGCTCTCTCCGTATTCCCCTCCATGACCTCTCTCTGGAGTGGGTAAGCTGACCGTGAGCGTCGTGACATCACCAAACCCCTCCCCTTATGCACAGCCCCTGCTCTCCCCGGTGCCCATCATTCCTGCAGCGGACCGTTTCTCTCTTTTGGCCTCCTATAGGTAACAGAGGAAGAGAAAGGTTCTCCAAATGTAACTTGAATTCAGCTTGAGTAATATTCTTGTTTCTGCGGCTGAATTTGCTCAGCAACCCAATCATTTGAAAGAAAAGAAACAAGAGGATGCATGGAAGGGGGGAGGGGGAATCTTCTGGAGGGGGAGGGGTTAAGCATGACCTGTACCCATGCTATAGGGTATGACTAAGCCGAAACGCGTCCGCCTTTGTACCCGGGATGTTTTTACCGCGGTTGATTTAATAAAAATGAAGATTTTAGAGCAGTGCGGATCGATTTCATGCATTTCTGGAAATGTTCCCTGCACCGTTTCCAAAAAAAACAAAAAAAAATGGGTGCAGGAAAAACCACAAAGTGAAGTGCAGTTCTCAGTGCATGGGGGCGCCATACCCCCCCCCCCGCCTCTCCTACGCAGCAGCGCGTATTAGCGTGTAATGACATGCCTCTCCGCACCCGTTCCAGTGTGAATGTATCCTTCATGTATCTATTTCTATTAAGCAGACATATACAGATGAATACTTCGCATCACGATTACACAACGCAGACATTTCAAACCGAATAAATCAATTCCCCTCACAGTGTATATATTGTATATATATATATACCTCGAGGTCTGACATCACCATACCTTCAAATGGTATTATCAGTTCAATCGCCAGATCCTCCAATTTATGATAATGATGTCTTTGAGCCCTCGGTCCGAGCGAACATCCGAGGGCGTTGCTCTAATAACCGACACAACGCGCAAGTTGTCAGCCCGGCTCCCGGGTCGGGTTAAATGACATCATTACCATAAATTGGAGTATCTAAGGAGAGCTGATGTGTGTATATATATATATACGCTCTGCCTGCGGGGGATAGACGCTATTTGGCCTGACGTGCGTATTGTTTCATCTTGTTACAATGTATATCTGTAGTTTTTTAACCCTTTCAAGTCCGGACACTTTCCCCCCCCTTCCAGTCCGGACACTTCCCCCCTTCCAGTCCGGACATTCCCCCCCTTCCAGTCCGGACACTTTCCCCCTCCCCCTTCCAGTCCAGACACTCTCCCCCCTTTCCAGTCCGGACACTTTCACTCCCCTTCCAGTCCAGACACTTTCCCCCCCTTCCAGTCCGGACACTTTCACCCCCTTCCAGTCCGGACACTTTCCCCCCCTTCCAGTCCAGACACTTTCCCCCCCTTCCAGTCCAGACACTTTCCCCCCCTTCCAGTCCAGACACCTTCCCCCTTCCAGTCCGGACACTTTCACCCCCTTCCAGTCCGGACACTTTCCCCCCCTTCCAGTCCGGACACTTTCCCCCTCCCCCTTCCAGTCCAAGACACTCTCCCCCCTTTCCAGTCCGGACACTTTCCCCCCCTTCCAGTCCGGACACTTCCCCCCCTTCCAGTCCGGACACTTTCCCCCTCCCCCTTCCAGTCCAGACACTTTCCCCTACTTCCAGTCCGGACACTTTCCCCCCCTTCCAGTCCGGACACTTTCCCCCCCTTCAAGTCCGGACGCTTTCCCCCTTCCAGTCCGGACGCTTTCCCCCCCTTCAAGTCCGGACGCTTTCCCCCCCCTTCCAGTCCGGACACTTTCCCCGCTTCCAGTCCGGACGCTTTCCCCCCCTTCCAGTCCGGACACTTTCCCCGCCTTCAAGTCCGGACACTTCCCCCCCCCCTTCCAGTCCGCACACTTTCCCCCCTTCCAGTCAGGACACTTTCCCCCTTCCAGTCCGGACACTTTCCCCCCCTTCCAGTCCGAACACTTTCCCCCCCTTCCAGTCCGACACTTTCCCCCCTTCCAGTCCGGACACTTTCCCCCTCTTCCAGTCCGGACACTTTCCCCCCCTTCCAGTCCGGACACTTTCCCCCTCCCCCTTCCAGTCCGGACACTTTCCCCCTCCCCCTTCCAGTCCGGACACTTTACCCCCCCTTCCAGTCCGGACACTTTCCCCCCCTTCCAGTCCGGACACTTTCCCCTCTTCCAGTCCGGAAACTTTCCCCCTCTTCCAGTCCGGACACTTTCACCCTCTTCCAGTGTGGACACTTTCACCCCCTTCCAGTCCGGACACTTTCACCCCCTTCCAGTCCGGACACTTTCACCCCCTTCCAGTCCGGACACTTCCCCCCCCCTTCCAGTCCGGACACTTTCACCTCCTTCAGTCCGGACACTTTCCCCCTTCCAGTCCGGACACTTTCCCCCCCTTCCAGTCCGGACACTTCCCCCCCCCTTCCAGTCCGGACACTTTCCCCCCTTCCAGTCCGGACACTTTCCCCCCTTCCAGTCCGGACACTTTCCCCCCTTCCAGTCCGGACACTTTCCCCCCTTCAAGTCAGGACACTTTCCCCCCCTTCCAGTCCAGACACTTCCCCCCCCCTTCCAGTCCGGACACTTTCCCCCCTTCCTGTCCGGACACTTTCCCCCCTTCAAGTCCGGACACTTTCCCCCCCTTCCAGTCCGGACACTTTCCCCCCCCCTTCCAGTCCGGACACTTTCCCGCCTTCCAGTCCGGACACTTTCCCCCCCCTTCCAGTCCGGACACTTTCCCCCCTTCCAGTCCTCCGGACACTTTCCCCCCCTTCCAGTCCGGACACTTTCCCCCCTTCCAGTCCGGACACTTTCCCCCCCCTTCCAGTCCGGACACTTTCCCCCTTCCAGTCCGGACACTTTCCCCCCCTCCAGTCCGGACAGTTTCCCCCCTTCCAGTCCGGACACTTCCCCCCCCTTCCAGTCCGGACACTTTCCCCCCCTTCCAGTCCGGACACTTTCCCCCTCCCCCTTCCAGTCCAGACACTCTCCCCCCTTTCCAGTCCGGACACTCTCCCCCCCTTCCAGTCCGGACACTTCCCCCCCTTCCAGTCCGGACACTTCCCCCCCTTCCAGTCCCGGATACTTTCCCCCTCCCCCTTCCAGTCCAGACACTTTCCCCTCCTTCCAGTCCGGACACTTTCCCCCCCCCCCCTTCCTGTCCGGACACTTTCCCCCCCTTCAAGTCCGGACGCTTTCCCCCTTCCAGTCCGGACGCTTTCCCCCCCTTCAAGTCCGGACGCTTTCCCCCCCTTCCAGTCCGGACACTTTCACCCCCTTCCAGTCCGGACACTACCCCCCCCTTCCAGTCCGGACACTTTCCACCTCCTTCCAGTCCGGACACTTTCCCCCCTTCCAGTCCGGACACTTTCCTCCCTTCCAGTCCGGACACTTTCACCCTTCCAGTCATGACACTTTCACTCCCTTTCAGTCCGGACACTTTCCCCCCCTTCCAGTCCGGACACTTTCCTCCCTTCCAGTCCGGACACTTTCCCCCCTTCCAGTCCGGACACTTTCCCCCCTTCAAGTCAGGACACTTTCCCCCCCTTCCAGTCCGGACACTTCCCACCCCCCCCCCCTTCCAGTCCGGACACTTTCCCCCCTTCCAGTCCGGACACTTTCCCCCCTTCCAGTCCGGACACTTTCCCCCCTTCAAGTCAGGACACTTTCCCCCCTTCCAGTCCAGACACTTTCCCCCCCCCTTCCAGTCCGGACACTTTCCCCCCTTCCTGTCCGGACACTTTCCCCCTTCAAGTCCGGACACTTTCCCCCCTTCCAGTCCGGACACTTCCCCCCCCCTTCCAGTCCGGACACTTTCCCCCCTTCCTGTCCGGACACTTTCCTCCCCTTCCAGTCCGGACACTTTCCCCCCCCTTCCAGTCCGGAC